>NC_052335.1:34163750-34326250 GCF_016432855.1 Salvelinus namaycush
TTATGTCACTATACTACTAACTACTGTTGTTATGTCACTATACTACTAACTACTGTTGTTGTGTCACTATACTACTAACTACTGTTGTTATGTCACTATACTACTAACTACTGTTGTTATGTCACTATACTACTAACTACTGTTGTTATGTCACTATATTACTAACTACTGTTGTTATGTCACTATACTACTAACTACTGTTGTTATGTCACTATACTACTAACTACTGTTGTTGTGTCCCTATACTACTAACTACTGTTGTTATGTCACTATACTACTAACTACTGTTGTTATGTCACTATACTACTAACTACTGTTGTTATGTCACTATACTACTAACTACTGGGGACTACTGTTGTTATGTCACTATACTACTAACTACTGGGGACTACTGTTGTTATGTCACTATACTACTAACTACTGTTGTTATGTCACTATACTACTAACTACTGTTGTTATGTCACTATACTACTAACTACTGGGGACTACTGTTGTTGTGTCACTATACTACTAACTACCGGGGACTACTGTTGTTATGTCACTATACTACTAACTACTGTTGTTATGTCACTATACTACTAACTACTGTTGTTATGTCACTATACTACTAACTACTGGGGACTACTGTTGTTATGTCACTATACTACTAACTACTGGGGACTACTGTTGTTATGTCACTATACTACTAACTACTGTTGTTATGTCACTATACTACTAACTACTGGGGACTACTGTTGTTGTGTCACTATACTACTAACTACTGTTGTTATGTCACTATACTACTAACTACTGTTGTTATGTCACTATACTACTAACTACTGTTGTTATGTCACTATACTACTAACTACTGTTGTTGTGTCACTATACTACTAACTACTGTTGTTGTGTCACTATACTACTAACTACTGTTGTTATGTCACTATACTACTAACTACTGTTGTTATGTCACTATACTACTAACTACTGTTGTTATGTCACTATACTACTAACTACTGTTGTTATGTCACTATACTACTAACTACTGTTGTTGTGTCACTATACTACTAACTACTGTTGTTATGTCACTATACTACTAACTACTGTTGTTATGTCACTATACTACTAACTACTGTTGTTGTGTCACTATACTACTAACTACTGTTGTTGTGTCACTATACTACTAACTACTGTTGTTATGTCACTATACTACTAACTACTGTTGTTATGTCACTATACTACTAACTACTGTTGTTATGTCACTATACTACTAACTACTGTTGTTATGTCACTATACTACTAACTACTGTTGTTATGTCACTATACTACTAACTACTGTTGTTATGTCACTATACTACTAACTACTGTTGTTATGTCACTATACTACTAACTACTGTTGTTATGTCACTATACTACTAACTACTGTTGTTATGTCACTATACTACTAACTACTGTTGTTGTGTCACTATACTACTAACTACTGTTGTTGTGTCACTATACTACTAACTACTGTTGTTATGTCACTATACTACTAACTACTGTTGTTATGTCACTATACTACTAACTACTGTTGTTATGTCACTATACTACTAACTACTGTTGTTATGTCACTATACTACTAACTACTGTTGTTATGTCACTATACTACTAACTACTGTTGTTATGTCACTATACTACTAACTACTGTTGTTATGTCACTATACTACTAACTACTGTTGTTATGTCACTATACTACTAACTACTGTTGTTATGTCACTATACTACTAACTACTGTTGTTATGTCACTATACTACTAACTACTGTTGTTGTGTCACTATACTACTAACTACTGTTGTTGTGTCACTATACTACTAACTACTGTTGTTATGTCACTATACTACTAACTACTGTTGTTATGTCACTATACTACTAACTACTGTTGTTGTGTCACTATACTACTAACTACTGTTGTTGTGTCACTATACTACTAACTACTACTAACTACTGTTGTTGTGTCACTATACTACTAACTACTGGGGACTACTGTTGTTGTGTCACTATACTACTAACTACTGTTGTTATGTCACTATACTACTAACTACTGTTGTTATGTCACTATACTACTAACTACTGTTGTTATGTCACTATACTACTAACTACTGTTGTTATGTCACTATACTACTAACTACTGTTGTTGTGTCACTATACTACTAACTACTGTTGTTGTGTCACTATACTACTAACTACTGTTGTTATGTCCCTATACTACTAACTACTGTTGTTATGTCACTATACTACTAACTACTGGGGACTACTGTTGTTATGTCACTATATTACTAACTACTGTTGTTATGTCACTATATTACTAACTACTGTTGTTATGTCACTATACTACTAACTACTGGGGACTACTGTTGTTATGTCACTATATTACTAACTACTGTTGTTATGTCACTATATTACTAACTACTGTTGTTATGTCACTATATTACTAACTACTGTTGTTATGTCACTATACTACTAACTACTGTTGTTATGTCACTATACTACTAACTACTGTTGTTATGTCACTATACTACTAACTACTGTTGTTATGTCACTATACTACTAACTACTGTTGTTGTGTCACTATACTACTAATTACTGTTGTTGCGTCACTATACTACTAACTACTG
Organism: Salvelinus namaycush; assembly: GCF_016432855.1. Classification (NCBI taxonomy): domain Eukaryota; kingdom Metazoa; phylum Chordata; class Actinopteri; order Salmoniformes; family Salmonidae; genus Salvelinus; species Salvelinus namaycush. The sequence continues at coordinate 34,166,381 of NC_052335.1, forward strand.
TTGTTATGTCACTATACTACTAACTACTGTTGTTGTGTCACTATACTACTAACTACTGTTGTTATGTCACTATACTACTAACTACTACTAACTACTGTTGTTGTGTCACTATACTACTAACTACTGTTGTTATGTCACTACACTACTAACTACTACTAACTACTGTTGTTGTGTCACTATACTACTAACTACTGTTGTTGTGTCACTATACTACTAACTACTGTTGTTATGTCACTATACTACTAACTACTGTTGTTATGTCACTATACTACTAACTACTGTTGTTATGTCACTATACTACTAACTACTGTTGTTATGTCACTATACTACTAACTACTGTTGTTATGTCACTATACTACTAACTACTGTTGTTATGTCACTATACTACTAACTACTGGGGACTACTGTTGTTGTGTCACTATACTACTAACTACTGTTGTTATGTCACTATACTACTAACTACTGTTGTTATGTCACTATACTACTAACTACTGTTGTTATGTCACTATACTACTAACTACTGTTGTTGTGTCACTATACTACTAACTACTGTTGTTATGTCACTATACTACTAACTACTGTTGTTATGTCACTATACTACTAACTACTGTTGTTATGTCACTATACTACTAACTACTGTTGTTATGTCACTATACTACTAACTACTGTTGTTATGTCACTATACTACTAACTACTGTTGTTGTGTCACTATACTACTAACTACTGTTGTTATGTCACTATACTACTAACTACTGTTGTTATGTCACTATACTACTAACTACTGTTGTTGTGTCACTATACTACTAACTACTGTTGTTGTGTCACTATACTACTAACTACTGTTGTTATGTCACTATACTACTAACTACTGTTGTTATGTCACTATACTACTAACTACTGTTGTTATGTCACTATACTACTAACTACTGTTGTTATGTCACTATACTACTAACTACTGTTGTTATGTCACTATACTACTAACTACTGTTGTTATGTCACTATACTACTAACTACTGTTGTTATGTCACTATACTACTAACTACTGTTGTTATGTCACTATACTACTAACTACTGTTGTTGTGTCACTATACTACTAACTACTGTTGTTGTGTCACTATACTACTAACTACTGTTGTTATGTCACTATACTACTAACTACTGTTGTTATGTCACTATACTACTAACTACTGTTGTTATGTCACTATACTACTAACTACTGTTGTTATGTCACTATACTACTAACTACTGTTGTTATGTCACTATACTACTAACTACTGTTGTTATGTCACTATACTACTAACTACTGTTGTTATGTCACTATACTACTAACTACTGTTGTTATGTCACTATACTACTAACTACTGTTGTTATGTCACTATACTACTAACTACTGTTGTTATGTCACTATACTACTAACTACTGTTGTTGTGTCACTATACTACTAACTACTGTTGTTGTGTCACTATACTACTAACTACTGTTGTTATGTCACTATACTACTAACTACTGTTGTTATGTCACTATACTACTAACTACTGTTGTTGTGTCACTATACTACTAACTACTGTTGTTGTGTCACTATACTACTAACTACTACTAACTACTGTTGTTGTGTCACTATACTACTAACTACTGGGGACTACTGTTGTTGTGTCACTATACTACTAACTACTGTTGTTATGTCACTATACTACTAACTACTGTTGTTATGTCACTATACTACTAACTACTGTTGTTATGTCACTATACTACTAACTACTGTTGTTATGTCACTATACTACTAACTACTGTTGTTGTGTCACTATACTACTAACTACTGTTGTTGTGTCACTATACTACTAACTACTGTTGTTATGTCCCTATACTACTAACTACTGTTGTTATGTCACTATACTACTAACTACTGGGGACTACTGTTGTTATGTCACTATATTACTAACTACTGTTGTTATGTCACTATATTACTAACTACTGTTGTTATGTCACTATACTACTAACTACTGGGGACTACTGTTGTTATGTCACTATATTACTAACTACTGTTGTTATGTCACTATATTACTAACTACTGTTGTTATGTCACTATATTACTAACTACTGTTGTTATGTCACTATACTACTAACTACTGTTGTTATGTCACTATACTACTAACTACTGTTGTTATGTCACTATACTACTAACTACTGTTGTTATGTCACTATACTACTAACTACTGTTGTTGTGTCACTATACTACTAATTACTGTTGTTGCGTCACTATACTACTAACTACTGTTGTTATGTCACTATACTACTAACTACTGTTGTTGTGTCACTATACTACTAACTACTGTTGTTATGTCACTATACTACTAACTACTACTAACTACTGTTGTTGTGTCACTATACTACTAACTACTGTTGTTATGTCACTACACTACTAACTACTACTAACTACTGTTGTTGTGTCACTATACTACTAACTACTGTTGTTGTGTCACTATACTACTAACTACTGTTGTTATGTCACTATACTACTAACTACTGTTGTTATGTCACTATACTACTAACTACTGTTGTTATGTCACTATACTACTAACTACTGTTGTTATGTCACTATACTACTAACTACTGTTGTTATGTCACTATACTACTAACTACTGTTGTTATGTCACTATACTACTAACTACTGTTGTTATGTCACTATACTACTAACTACTGTTGTTATGTCACTATACTACTAACTACTGGGGACTACTGTTGTTATGTCACTATACTATTAACTACTGTTGTTATGTCACTATACTACTAACTACTGTTGTTATGTCACTATACTACTAACTACTGTTGTTATGTCACTATACTACTAACTACTACTAACTACTGTTGTTATGTCACTATACTACTAACTCCTGTTGTTATGTCACTATACTACTAATTACTGTTGTTATGTCACTATACTACTGACTACTGTTGTTATGTCACTATACTACTAACTACTGTTGTTATGTCCCTATACTACTAACTACTGTTGTTATGTCACTATACTACTAACTACTGTTGTTGTGTCACTATACTACTAACTACTGTTGTTATGTCCCTATACTACTAACTACTGTTGTTATGTCACTATACTACTAACTACTGTTGTTATGTCACTATACTACTAACTACTGTTGTTATGTCACTATACTACTAACTACTGTTGTTATGTCACTATACTACTAACTACTGTTGTTATGTCACTATACTACTAACTACTGTTGTTATGTCACTATACTACTAACTACTGTTGTTATGTCACTATACTACTAACTACTGTTGTTATGTCACTATACTACTAACTACTGTTGTTATGTCACTATACTACTAACTACTGTTGTTATGTCACTATACTACTAACTACTGTTGTTATGTCACTATACTACTAACTACTGTTGTTGTGTCACTATACTACTAACTACTGTTGTTATGTCACTATACTACTAACTACTGTTGTTATGTCACTATACTACTAACTACTGTTGTTATGTCACTATACTACTAACTACTGTTGTTATGTCACTATACTACTAACTACTGTTGTTATGTCACTATACTACTAACTACTGTTGTTGTGTCACTATACTACTAACTACTGTTGTTATGTCACTATACTACTAACTACTGTTGTTATGTCACTATACTACTAACTACTGTTGTTATGTCACTATACTACTAACTACTGCTGTTATGTCACTATACTACTAACTACTGTTGTTATGTCACTATACTACTAACTACTGTTGTTATGTCACTATACTACTAACTACTGTTGTTATGTCACTATACTACTAACTACTGTTGTTATGTCACTATACTACTAACTACTGGGGACTACTGTTGTTATGTCACTATACTACTAACTACTGTTGTTATGTCACTATACTACTAACTACTGTTGTTGTGTCACTATACTACTAACTACTGTTGTTGTGTCACTATACTACTAACTACTGTTGTTATGTCACTATACTACTAACTACTGTTGTTATGTCACTATATTACTAACTACTGTTGTTATGTCACTATACTACTAACTACTGGGGACTACTGTTGTTATGTCACTATACTACTAACTACTGTTGTTATGTCACTATACTACTAACTACTGTTGTTGTGTCACTATACTACTAACTACTGTTGTTATGTCACTATACTACTAACTACTGTTGTTATGTCACTATACTACTAACTACTGTTGTTATGTCACTATATTACTAACTACTGTTGTTATGTCACTATACTACTAACTACTGTTGTTATGTCACTATACTACTAACTACTGTTGTTGTGTCCCTATACTACTAACTACTGTTGTTATGTCACTATACTACTAACTACTGTTGTTATGTCACTATACTACTAACTACTGTTGTTATGTCACTATACTACTAACTACTGGGGACTACTGTTGTTATGTCACTATACTACTAACTACTGGGGACTACTGTTGTTATGTCACTATACTACTAACTACTGTTGTTATGTCACTATACTACTAACTACTGTTGTTATGTCACTATACTACTAACTACTGGGGACTACTGTTGTTGTGTCACTATACTACTAACTACTGGGGACTACTGTTGTTATGTCACTATACTACTAACTACTGTTGTTATGTCACTATACTACTAACTACTGTTGTTATGTCACTATACTACTAACTACTGGGGACTACTGTTGTTATGTCACTATACTACTAACTACTGGGGACTACTGTTGTTATGTCACTATACTACTAACTACTGTTGTTATGTCACTATACTACTAACTACTGGGGACTACTGTTGTTGTGTCACTATACTACTAACTACTGTTGTTATGTCACTATACTACTAACTACTGTTGTTATGTCACTATACTACTAACTACTGTTGTTATGTCACTATACTACTAACTACTGTTGTTATGTCACTATACTACTAACTACTGTTGTTGTGTCACTATACTACTAACTACTGTTGTTATGTCACTATACTACTAACTACTGTTGTTATGTCACTATACTACTAACTACTGTTGTTATGTCACTATATTACTAACTACTGTTGTTATGTCACTATACTACTAACTACTGTTGTTATGTCACTATACTACTAACTACTGGGGACTACTGTTGTTATGTCACTATACTACTAACTACTGTTGTTATGTCACTATACTACTAACTACTGTTGTTATGTCACTATACTACTAACTACTGTTGTTATGTCACTATACTACTAACTACTGTTGTTATGTCACTATACTACTAACTACTGTTGTTATGTCACTATACTACTAACTACTGTTGTTATGTCACTATACTACTAACTACTGTTGTTATGTCACTATACTACTAACTACTGTTGTTATGTCACTATACTACTAACTACTGTTGTTATGTCACTATACTACTAACTACTGTTGTTATGTCACTATACTACTAACTACTACTAACTACTGTTGTTGTGTCACTATACTACTAACTACTGTTGTTATGTCACTATACTACTAACTACTGTTGTTATGTCACTATACTACTAACTACTGTTGTTATGTCACTATACTACAAAAAAAGTATGAATGTATGTAATTGTAAGTCGCTCTGGATAAGAGCGTCTGCTAAATGACTTAAAATGTAAAAAAAAAAATGTTGTGTCACTATACTACTAACTACTGTTGTTATGTCACTATACTACTAACTACTGTTGTTATGTCACTATACTACTAACTACTGTTGTTATGTCACTATACTACTAACTACTGTTGTTATGTCACTATACTACTAACTACTGTTGTTATGTCACTATACTACTAACTACTGTTGTTATGTCACTATACTACTAACTACTGTTGTTATGTCACTATACTACTAACTACTGTTGTTATGTCACTATACTACTAACTACTGTTGTTATGTCACTATACTACTAACTACTGTTGTTATGTCACTATACTACTAACTACTGGGGACTACTGTTGTTATGTCACTATACTACTAACTACTGGGGACTACTGTTGTTATGTCACTATACTACTAACTACTGTTGTTATGTCACTATACTACTAACTACTGGGGACTACTGTTGTTGTGTCACTATACTACTAACTACTGTTGTTATGTCACTATACTACTAACTACTGTTGTTATGTCACTATACTACTAACTACTGTTGTTATGTCACTATACTACTAACTACTGTTGTTATGTCACTATACTACTAACTACTGTTGTTGTGTCACTATACTACTAACTACTGTTGTTATGTCACTATACTACTAACTACTGTTGTTATGTCACTATACTACTAACTACTGTTGTTATGTCACTATATTACTAACTACTGTTGTTATGTCACTATACTACTAACTACTGTTGTTATGTCACTATACTACTAACTACTGGGGACTACTGTTGTTATGTCACTATACTACTAACTACTGTTGTTATGTCACTATACTACTAACTACTGTTGTTATGTCACTATACTACTAACTACTGTTGTTATGTCACTATACTACTAACTACTGTTGTTATGTCACTATACTACTAACTACTGTTGTTATGTCACTATACTACTAACTACTGTTGTTATGTCACTATACTACTAACTACTGTTGTTATGTCACTATACTACTAACTACTGTTGTTATGTCACTATACTACTAACTACTGTTGTTATGTCACTATACTACTAACTACTGTTGTTATGTCACTATACTACTAACTACTACTAACTACTGTTGTTGTGTCACTATACTACTAACTACTGTTGTTATGTCACTATACTACTAACTACTGTTGTTATGTCACTATACTACTAACTACTGTTGTTATGTCACTATACTACAAAAAAAGTATGAATGTATGTAATTGTAAGTCGCTCTGGATAAGAGCGTCTGCTAAATGACTTAAAATGTAAAAAAAAAAATGTTGTGTCACTATACTACTAACTACTGTTGTTATGTCACTATACTACTAACTACTGTTGTTATGTCACTATACTACTAACTACTGTTGTTATGTCACTATACTACTAACTACTGTTGTTATGTCACTATACTACTAACTACTGTTGTTATGTCACTATACTACTAACTACTGTTGTTATGTCACTATACTACTAACTACTGTTGTTATGTCACTATACTACTAACTACTGTTGTTATGTCACTATACTACTAACTACTGTTGTTATGTCACTATACTACTAACTACTGTTGTTATGTCACTATACTACTAACTACTGTTGTTGTGTCACTATACTACTAACTACTGGGGACTACTGTTGTTGTGTCACTATACTACTAACTACTGGGGACTACTGTTGTTATGTCACTATACTACTGGCGACTACTGTTGTCCTCATTATTGCCCAGTGCTATTGGCTACTCACCATTCAGAACGAACGCCTCCATCTTGTCCTTAAAAGGCTGGAGGTGTTCGTCTGGAGAGCTGGAACACACCTTCTGAACATCTTTCTCACACACTGGAAAAACAGGAAAAACGTATATTGTTAGACTTCTCTCCAACACTTTTTCCAAATCAACACACAGAGACAGACGGACAGACAGAGAGGTAGCTTCAGTCAGCTCCACCTGTACCAGAGGCGAAGATTATCATTATGCTTTCCCTCTTTGATAACAACTGTTTAGACGCACCGATGAACATACAGCTGGCGGCAGCCGATATCTCTCTCTCTCTCTCTCTGTGGCTCCTAGACCTGTCCCTGTTCTGTTTGTTCCCTCTGGCTCACTGTTCGTCCAATCAGTGCATCACAGGAGAGCCAAAGGAGCCAGTCTCCAGGCCCAGTCATAATACAGCCTGCTGGGAGTCACGGTAACACACCCCCTCCCTCCTGTCCCCCACGCCACGCTCCATCATCACCACCCAGATAAAATTACAAAGAATACTGTTTTCATTGAGGATTTGTGTAAACTGTGGAGGCGGGTATCTTCATTGTGGCGAGTCTTTCTTTGCTTTGTTTGTTTTTCTCTCTTTTGTGCTGGAGAGGAGTTTGTTCTTGTCAGACTTGAAGAGGGTAATTCCGTCTCAGGTAAACAGAGGCCACATGCCTACTTGACATTAAAAGTGTACTGTAACTACGGCGTAGTAGTGAAGCAACTGTTTGACACAGCAAAACCAACGTAGCCTCTTCACACAGCCAACGTGGCAAAGTGAGACTAAATCAAACCCACTTTTTTGAGTTGTGTTTTTGGGTGATTTGTTTCAGGTTACAATTCTTCTGTGATAGGGCAGTCCCTCTTAGAGCTCTTGACCTGTGTGTCCAATCAGTGCTGCCACAAATATGTGATTTCCTTCCTGACAATGGAACAGCTTTTATTCAACACCCTAGGGATTTGACATGCTCGGTAAGGGTTGTTTTGACACTTAATGGAAACTCCTTCAGGAAAATATAACAACTACATTCAGAAATGTATTTTGCATGGGCACACACCCACGCAAAGTGAGTCATTCGTTTTGCTACGACAGTTCATATTTCCCAGCATAATGCTCTGGGATAAACGCCACCACCAAAAACCACTGTCCAACAACAATACAAGAAGGTGGAGAAGAGAGTAACACACACACACACACACACACACACACACACACACACACACACACACACACACACACACACACACACACACACACACACACACACACACACACACACACACACACACACACACACACACACACACACACACTAACCGAAGCAAAACAAAAGCACGGTTCAATCCAGGCATGAGGGAGGTTCAAACAGCAGGACAAAAGGATCCTGAGATAGATGGAGAGATGTCACGGTGGTTGAGCGTCTCAGTGATAAGACCTAGTCGTGTTGAGAGGTAGAGAAAGGAATCTGTGACACACATCTGGGGGCCACAGGGGATGCCGGGTGATACGGAGAAGCAGGGTAGAATAGCGTATCTCTGCAGAGCCCCAAACAGAAGATAAGGGGTGTGTGTAGGGTGTTCCGTGTGTGTGTGTGTGTGTGTGTGTGTGTAGGGCAGTCCAATTGGGTTGATAAGGAGTACCCCCCTCAGATTACATACGGACAGAGCAGCAATGTGAAGCCGTTCAGCTGGCAACATACAGTACAAAGACACGCAGGAGCAGGAGGAGGAGGAGGATGAGGAGCAGGATGGGGAGCAGGATGAGGAGGATGAGGAGCAGGATGGGGAGCAGGATGAGGAGGATGAGGAGCAGGATGAGGAGGATGAGGAGGATGAGGAGGATGAGGAGCAGGATGGGGAGCAGGATGAGGAGGATGAGGAGGATGAGGAGCAGGAGGAGGAGGAAGAAGATCAGGAGGAGGAGCAGGAAGAGGAGCAGGATGAGGAGCAGGTAATATTAGGAGGATGAGGAGCAGAAGGAGCAGGCGGAGGATGAGGAGCAGGAGCCGGAGGAGGAGGAGGAGGAGGAGGAGGAGGAGGAGGAGGAGGAGGAGGAGGAGGCACAACACAGAGACATATCTGATGGGCAGGATAAGAGCTGTATCTGAAAGGCGCCAGGGCAGTATCACAGAGACTCCAAGAGAGACTCCAAAAAGTCTCCACACGACACTCATGCAGACTTGTACGTGTGTTCACACACGCATGCACATAAACAGTAACCTGAGAAATGTCCAAGCACACACACAGTGGCAGAGAGAGTGAGCCATACATTGTCCTCAGGGCGACCATAGTTGGGGCAGGTTGGCTGGCATATGGGCTCACTTAATAAAGACATTCCAGGATGACTGAGGTGGAATAAAAGAGAGGAGGAGGAGAGGAACTCTTATGTTCAGAAGCTGAGTGGACTGTGGAGGAGAGGAACTCTTATGTTCTGAAGCTGAGTGGACTGTGGAGGAGAGGAACTCGTATGTTCAGAAGCTGAGTGGACTGTGGAGGAGAGGAACTCTTATGTTCTGAAGCTGAGTGGACTGTGGAGGAGAGGAACTCTTATGTTCTGAAGCTGAGTGGACTGTGGAGGAGAGGAACTCTTATGTTCTGAAGCTGAGTGGACTGTGGAGGAGAGGAACTCTTATGTTCTGAAGCTGAGTGGACTGTGGAGGAGAGGAACTCTTATGTTCTGAACCTGAGTGGACTGTGGAGGAGAGGAACTCTTATGTTCTGAAGCTGAGTGGACTGTGGAGGAGAGGAACTCTTATGTTCTGAAGCTGAGTAGACTGTGGAGGAGAGGAACTCTTTTGTTCTGAAGCTGAGTGGACTGTGGAGGAGAGGAACTCTTATGTTCTGAAGCTGAGTGGACTGTGGAGGAGAGGAACTCTTTTGTTCTGAAGCTGAGTAGACTGTGGAGGAGAGGAACTCTTTTGTTCTGAAGCTGAGTGGACTGTGGAGGAGAGGAACTCTTATGTCCTGAAGCTGAGTGGACTGTGGAGGAGAGGAACTCTTATGTTCTGAAGCTGAGTGGACTGTGGAGGAGAGGAACTCTTATGTTCTGAAGCTGAGTGGACTGTGGAGGAGAGGAACTCTTATGTTCTGAACCTGAGTGGACTGTGGAGGAGAGGGACTCTTATGTTCTGAAGCTGAGTGGACTGTGGAGGAGAGGAACTCTTATGTTCTGAAGCTGAGTGGACTGTGGAGGAGAGGAACTCTTATGTTCTGAAGCTGAGTGGACTGTGGAGGAGAGGAACTCTTATGTTCTGAAGCTGAGTGGACTGTGGAGGAGAGGAACTCTTATGTTCTGAAGCTGAGTGGACTGTGGAGGAGAGGAACTCTTATGTTCTGAAGCTGAGTGGACTGTGGAGGAGAGGAACTCTTATGTTCTGAACCTGAGTGGACTGTGGAGGAGAGGAACTCTTTTGTTCTGAAGCTGAGTGGACTGTGGAGGAGAGGAACTCTTATGTTCTGAAGCTGAGTGGACTGTGGAGGAGAGGAACTCTTATGTTCTGAAGCTGAGTGGACTGTGGAGCAGAGGAACTCTTTTGTTCTGAAGCTGAGTGGACTGTGGAGGAGAGGAACTCTTATGTTCTGAAGCTGAGTGGACTGTGGAGGAGAGGAACTCTTATGTTCTGAAGCTGAGTGGACTGTGGAGGAGAGGAACTCTTATGTTCAGAAGCTGAGTGGACTGTGGAGGAGAGGAACTCTTTTGTTCTGAAGCTGAGTGGACTGTGAGTCGGTCAAAGATGGTACTTTAGCATTCAAATAGGGTTTTTAAAATGGCTGCTGTGGCCAGTAATGGCTGACGGGAAACCATCCTTATTGCTGTGTGAATGAATGAACGAGGCCTGAGGAGAACAGAAGACTGCCAGACTGACTGTGTCTGAGGTTGCGGCTGTGAGGAATCTGAAGCAGCACTAACTACAGAGATAGAGTTACAGAGGCTGAAGGAGGCTCTCAAACACTAACACATAACACACTAACCTCAGAGTAACACCATTCCATTCACATAAATACAAAAAACATGCTGTCACACTTTTCTATCAGTTATTCAAGTGGGTATTGTGATGCCTAAAAGACCTCTCACCATTGGTGGTGGATGAGGGGAGTTACTCTCTTACAATAGTGAGTTGAATGCCTGGAAAAGGACATTATCATCCAATCAATAATGAATAATGTATCATGATTCCACCACCTGTCAGGTCCCGTCTCAGCTGACTCAGCTCCTTGGTGATGTCTTCAAACTTGACCTGGGCTGACAGGAACACATCCTGAGGCTCGGGGAGAGGGAAGACACTTCTCTCTGTCCCAGCGTTCTGGAAGGAAACAACAACATCAGAGTGACAACAACAACATCAGTGACAACAACAAAAAGACAACACCAGAATGACCATAGACCAACCAAACCACCATAGATCAACTTTGTGTAAAAACGTTCATCAGAATAAAGTGACATTACCTCATCCAGGTTGCGGAGATAGTATGACACCACGTAGTCAACCAGACTGATTCGATTGTCCTGAAAAGAGGAAAGACACGACACATCAAAACGACATCAAACAGAATGTTAAAACAAACAACGCACAAAATCGAAAGAAAGAGCTCTGCAAACAAACTCCACATTTGTCTTCTGCCTCAAGTAGCCTAGAGGATAGAGAAGGTAGTCTAGTGGTTAGAGCAGGTAGTCTAGAGGATAGAGAAGGTAGTCTAGTGGTTAGAGCAGGTAGTCTAGAGGATAGAGAAGGTAGTCTAGAGGATAGAGCAGGTAGTCTAGTGGTTAGAGCAGGTAGTCTAGAGGATAGAGAAGGTAGTCTAGAGGATAGAGAAGGTAGTCTAGTAGTTAGAGCAGGTAGTCTAGTGGTTAGAGCAGGTAGTCTAGTGGTTAGAGCAGGTAGTCTAGTGGTTAGAGCAGGTAGTCTAGAGGTTAGAGGAGGTAGTCTAGTGGTTAGAGCAGGAAGCCTAGTGGTTAGAGCAGGTAGTCTAGAGGTTAGAGCAGGTAGTCTAGTGGTTAGAGCAGGAAGCCTAGTGGTTAGAGCAGGTAGTCTAGTGGGTAGAGCAGGTAGCCTAGTGGTTAGAGGCAGGTAGCCTAGTGGTTAGAGCAGGTAGCCTGGTGGTTAGAGCAGGTAGTCTAGTGGTTAGAACAGGTAGCCTGGTGGTTAGAGCAGGTAGTCTAGTGGTTAGAACAGGTAGCCTGGTGGTTAGAGCAGGTAGCCTAGTGGTTAGAGCAGGTAGTCTAGTGGTTAGAGCAGGAAGCCTAGTGGTTAGAGCAGGTAGTCTAGTGGTTAGAACAGGTAGCCTAGTGGTTAGAGCAGGTAGTCTAGTGGTTAGAACAGGTAGCCTAGTGGTTAGAGCAGGTAGTCTAGAGGTTAGAGCAGGTAGTCTAGTGGTTAGAGCAGGTAGTCTAGTGGTTAGAGCAGGTAGCCTAGAGGTTAGAGCAGGTAGTCTAGTGGTTAGAGCAGGAAGCCTAGTGGTTAGAGCAGGTAGTCTAGTGGTTAGAGCAGGTAGTCTAGAGGTTAGAGCAGGTAGCCTAGTGGTTAGAGCAGGTAGTCTAGTGGTTAGAGCAGGTAGTCTAGTGGTTAGAGCAGGTAGCCTTGTGGTTAGAGCAGGTAGTCTAGTGGTTAGAGCAGGTAGTCTAGTGGTTAGAGCAGGTAGTCTAGAGGTTAGAGCAGGTAGTCTGGTGGTTAGAGCAGGTAGCCTGGTGGTTAGAGCAGGTAGCCTGGTGGTTAGAGCAGGTAGTCTAGTGGTTAGAGCAGGTAGCCTTGTGGTTAGAGCAGGTAGTCTAGTGGTTAGAGCAGGTAGTCTAGTGGTTAGAGCAGGTAGTCTAGAGGTTAGAGCAGGTAGTCTAGTGGTTAGAGCAGGTAGTCTAGTGGTTAGAGCAGGTAGTCTAGTGGTTAGAGCAGGTAGTCTAGTGGTTAGAGCAGGTAGCCTTGTGGTTAGAGCAGGTAGTCTAGTGGTTAGAGCAGGTAGTCTAGTGGTTAGAGCAGGTAGTCTAGTGGTTAGAGCAGGTAGTCTAGTGGTTAGAGCAGGTAGTCTAGTGGTTAGAGCAGGTAGTCTGGTGGTTAGAGCAGGTAGCCTGTTGGTTAGAGCAGGTAGTCTAGTGGTTAGAGCAGGTAGTCTGGTGGTTAGAGCAGGTAGCCTGTTGGTTAGAGCAGGTAGCCTGGTGGTTAGAGCAGGTAGTCTAGTGGTTAGAGCAGGTAGTCTAGTGGTTAGAGCAGGTAGTCTAGTGGTTAGAGCAGGTAGCCTAGTGGTTAGAGCAGGTAGTCTAGAGGTTAGAGCAGGTAGTCTAGTGGTTAGAGCAGGAAGCCTAGTGGTTAGAGCAGGTAGTCTAGAGGTTAGAGCAGGTAGTCTAGTGGTTAGAGCAGGAAGCCTAGTGGTTAGAGCAGGTAGTCTAGTGGGTAGAGCAGGTAGCCTAGTGGTTAGAGGCAGGTAGCCTAGTGGTTAGAGCAGGTAGCCTGGTGGTTAGAGCAGGTAGTCTAGTGGTTAGAACAGGTAGCCTGGTGGTTAGAGCAGGTAGTCTAGTGGTTAGAACAGGTAGCCTGGTGGTTAGAGCAGGTAGCCTAGTGGTTAGAGCAGGTAGTCTAGTGGTTAGAGCAGGAAGCCTAGTGGTTAGAGCAGGTAGTCTAGTGGTTAGAACAGGTAGCCTAGTGGTTAGAGCAGGTAGTCTAGTGGTTAGAACAGGTAGCCTAGTGGTTAGAGCAGGTAGTCTAGAGGTTAGAGCAGGTAGTCTAGTGGTTAGAGCAGGTAGTCTAGTGGTTAGAGCAGGTAGCCTAGAGGTTAGAGCAGGTAGTCTAGTGGTTAGAGCAGGAAGCCTAGTGGTTAGAGCAGGTAGTCTAGTGGTTAGAGCAGGTAGTCTAGAGGTTAGAGCAGGTAGCCTAGTGGTTAGAGCAGGTAGTCTAGTGGTTAGAGCAGGTAGTCTAGTGGTTAGAGCAGGTAGCCTTGTGGTTAGAGCAGGTAGTCTAGTGGTTAGAGCAGGTAGTCTAGTGGTTAGAGCAGGTAGTCTAGAGGTTAGAGCAGGTAGTCTGGTGGTTAGAGCAGGTAGCCTGGTGGTTAGAGCAGGTAGCCTGGTGGTTAGAGCAGGTAGTCTAGTGGTTAGAGCAGGTAGCCTTGTGGTTAGAGCAGGTAGTCTAGTGGTTAGAGCAGGTAGTCTAGTGGTTAGAGCAGGTAGTCTAGAGGTTAGAGCAGGTAGTCTAGTGGTTAGAGCAGGTAGTCTAGTGGTTAGAGCAGGTAGTCTAGTGGTTAGAGCAGGTAGTCTAGTGGTTAGAGCAGGTAGCCTTGTGGTTAGAGCAGGTAGTCTAGTGGTTAGAGCAGGTAGTCTAGTGGTTAGAGCAGGTAGTCTAGTGGTTAGAGCAGGTAGTCTAGTGGTTAGAGCAGGTAGTCTAGTGGTTAGAGCAGGTAGTCTAGTGGTTAGAGCAGGTAGTCTGGTGGTTAGAGCAGGTAGCCTGTTGGTTAGAGCAGGTAGTCTAGTGGTTAGAGCAGGTAGTCTAGTGGTTAGAGCAGGTAGTCTGGTGGTTAGAGCAGGTAGCCTGTTGGTTAGAGCAGGTAGCCTGGTGGTTAGAGCAGGTAGTCTAGTGGTTAGAGCAGGTAGTCTAGTGGTTAGAGCAGGTAGTCTAGTGGTTAGAGCAGGTAGCCTAGTGGTTAGAGCAGGTAGCCTAGTGGTTAGAGCAGGTAGCCTAGTGGTTAGAGCAGGTAGCCTAGTGGTTAGAGCAGGTAGCCTAGTGGTTAGAGCAGGTGGCCTAGTGATTAGAGCAGGTGGCCTAGTGGTTAGAGCAGGTAGCCTAGTGGTTAGAGCAGGTAGCCTAGTGATTAGAGCAGGTGGCCTAGTGGTTAGAGCAGGTAGCCTAGTGGTTAGAGCAGGTATCCTAGTGGTTAGAGCAGGTAGCCTAGTGGTTAGAGCAGGTAGCCTAGTGGTTAGAGCAGGTAGCCTAGAGGTTAGAGCAAGTAGCCTAGTGGTTAGAGCAGGTAGCGTAGAGGTTAGAGCAGGTAGCCTAGTGGTTAGAGCAGGTAGCCTAGTGGTTAGAGCAGGTAGCCTAGTGGTTAGAGCAGGTAGCCTAGAGGTTAGAGCAGGTAGCCTAGTGGTTAGAGCAGGTAGCCTAGTGGTTAGAGCAGATAGCCTAGTGGTTAGAGCAGGTAGCCTAGTGGTTAGAGCAGGTAGTCTAGTGGTTAGAGCAGGCAGCCTAGTGGTTAGAGCAGGTAGCCTAGTGGTTAGAGCATGTAGCCTGTTGGTTAGAGCAGGTAGCCTAGTGGTTAGAGCAGGTAGCCTAGTGGTTAGAGCAGGTAGCCTAGTGGTTAGAGCAGGTGGCCTAGTTGTTAGAGCAGGTAGGCTAGTGGTTAGAGCATGTCGCCTGTTGGTTAGAGCAGGTAACCTAGTGGTTAGAGCAGGTAACCTAGTGTTTAGAGCAGGTAGCCTAGTGGTTTAGAGCGTTGGACCAGTAACCGAAAGGTTGCTAGATTGAAGCCCTGAGCTGACAAAGGTAAAAATCTGTCGTTCTGCCCCTGAACAAGGCAGTTAACCCACTGTTTCTAGGCTGTCGTTGTCAATAAGAATTTGTTCTTAGGGCCTCCCGGGTGGCGCAGTGGTCTAGGGCACTGCATCGCAGTGCTAGCTGCGCCACCAGAGTCTCTGGGTTCGCCACCAGAGTCTCTGGGTTCGCGCCCAGGCTCTGTCGCAGCCGGCCGCGACCGGGAGGTCCGTGGGGCGACGCACAATTGGCATAGCGTCGTCCGGGTTAGGGAGGGTTTGGCCGGTAGGGATATCCTTGTCTCATCGCGCTCCAGCGACTCCTGTGGCGGGCCGGGCGCAGTGCGCGCTAACCAAGGGGGCCAGGTACACGGTGTTTCCTCCGACACATTGGTGTGGCTGGCTTCCGGGTTGGAGGCGTGCTGTGTTAAGAAGCAGTGCGGCTTGGTTGGGTTGTGCTTCGGAGGATGCATGGCTTTCGACCTTCGTCTCTCCCGAGCCCGTACGGGAGTTGTAGCGATGAGACAAGATAGTAATTACTAGCGATTGGATACCACGAAAATTGGGGAGAAAATGGGATAAAATTAAAAATTAAAAAAATAATAAAAGATAAAATTAAAAAAAAAAATTTGTTCTTAAGACTTGCCTAGTAAAATAAAGGTCAAATAAAAAATTATGGTACTGGGGAGGAACAGCATTTAGCTGTGAATGTGTACAAGACGAACTAATAATAAAACCTTGGTATGTGTGTATACTGGGTTACAATGTACACAAATCTGATTGCACACTATTCTGTGATTATGATTGTCAGTCCAACACGCCATTACACCAAGGGGTTTGAACCTTTTTACATGAGGTTGTTAGGAATGAAACTAAAGTCACTACAATACTGTAGAGTTGAGACTTCATTACCCTGCTCTTGACGTCTTTCAGTTTGGGCAGGATCTCCAGTCCAAAGCCGTCAGCCTGTCCTCTGGTCCCGTTGCCCCCGTTCATGTGGTTCCCCAGAGCTAGAACCAGACCCATTACTTCCCTCACACTGGAGGTCTCCAACAGATCCTACATTCAGAGATACCAACCTCCTGTTAACTTAGAGACTTTTGACTGCACTTCAGAACACTACAGATTCTTTTGAGCCGTTTGAACAATGTGGTGTACAGTACACACGCTTCCTGTGGTTACTCTGTTACCGAGCCACCGAAATAGACCATGGAAATGAGACCTGACACATAGGCTTGAATGTCGTTTAAATGAGCACAGCAAGCTCCTCATTTCATCTGGTAGGGAATCTCTTAATATTCCTTATTATCTTGTAACTACCTTGCAGACGCGAGAGACGATGTCAACCTTGCGCTGTACGGAGGCGATGGCGTCTATGAAGAAAGACTGGAAGATGATACATGAAGCTCTGCCTGGGAAGTCTGGTATCTGAGATAACTCATAGAGGAACCTAGAGACAACACAGGGAGACAGGAAGAAGACATGATGGAAGTTACTTTGATTCTACAACCATCTTTATTAAGTCATTTTCCTACATTTGAGTTTAGGGCTGGCACAATTACCGTATAACCGACGGTTACGGATGAAGACCGTCCTGAAAATGAAATAACCGTCATTACTGTTTAAGCTATTACATTTGCCAAAATTATAGAGCTTAAATAGCCTATACAGAAATAAATACAATCATTCAAAATAGGCTACTACACCAGAAAGCCTGATTTAGACACAGAGGATCATTAGCTTCTTTAATAAAATAAAGCTGTTTATTGTGTTAAATCACATAGTCTGAAGGACCCGCAATTTGGGCCGCGCATGGCAAAAACCAGACGATTGTTGAGTTGCGACTGTCAGTGAAAAGTAGAGAGGCCCAGTCAGGCATATCGCAATATTTTAAAATACAATCGCGGGAAAATATAGTTTGGAAAGCAAAATGGCTATTGCTGTAAAAAGATGACAATGAAAAGACTCCAATCTGTATTTTAGTTATCAAAATTCTCAACTTAATTGAATGAACAGTAGCCTGTCTTATTGGCACCAGCAGAGAGCATCGGCCATATCCCTGGTGAGTGGACATCTTCACTGTCTTTATCATCGTTGGTTCAGTGCTCCTTGAAGATTTGTTTTTGGATAACAATGTTCTCCTCCAGGTTAGGTCACATGGTATTTGTGTCTCCACTTCACATATGCCGATTATATGGATCCGACAACGTCGTTTTTATTGATCTGTGTGTCAGTGTCAGCAGAGTAGGCTACCCTGTCATTCTTTTGTCATATTAAAAATGATTCTGCTAATGTCTCCAGTCATATCAACTACAGTAGAATTGCATGAAATGTGTTTATAAAAGGACACATTTTTCCCATGCAAAGAAAGGAGAAGAAACATATGTGATATAGCTTAGACCTACGCTACATTACTACGTGCTGCATTGAACAGTAAATGAGTTATATTATTGGCCTAAATTATGACTATCCAATCTGTTCATCACATTAGGAATAGTAAGCTACACTATATATACACAAAAGTATGTGGACACCCCTTCAAATTAGTGGATTCAGCTATTTCAGCCACACCCGTTGCTGACAGGTAAATAAAATCGAGCACACAGCCATGCAATCTCCATAGACAAACATTGACAGTAGAATGGCCTTACTGAAGAGCTCAGTGACTTTCAACGTGGCACCGTTATAGGATGCCACATTTCCCAAAAATGTCTACCATGCTAGAGCTGCCAATGTAAGTGCTGTTATTGTGAAGTGGAAATGTCTAGGAGCAACAGCGGCCCAGCCGCAAAGTGGCAGGCAACACAAGCTCACAGAACCGGATCGCAGATTGCTGAAGCATGTAGAGCAAAAAATCGTCTGTCCTCGTTTGCAACACCCGGTTGCAACACTCACACAAACTGCCTCTGGAAGCAACGTCAGCACAAGAACTGTTCATCTGGAGCTTCATGAAATGGGTTTCCATGGCCGAGCAGCCGTACAGAAGCCTAAGATCACCATGCGCAATGACAAGCGTCAACTGGAGTGGTGTAAAGCTCGCCGCCAATGGATTCTGGAGCAGTGGAAACGCGTTCTCTTGAGTGATGAATCACGATTCACCATCTGGAGGACGAATGTGGGTTTGGCGGATGCCAGGAGAACGCTACCTGCCCGAATGCAAAGTGCCAACTGTAAAGTTTGGTGGAGGAGGAATAATGGTCTGGGGCTGTTTTTCATGGTTCGGGCTAGGCCCCTTAGTTCCGGTGAAGGGAAATCGCTACAGCATACAATAACATTCTAGATGATTCTGTGCTTCCTTCTTTGTGGCAACAGTTTGGGAAGGCCCTTTCCTGTTTCAGCATGGCAATGCCCCTGTGCACAAAAGCGAGGTCCATACAGAAATGGTTTGTCGAGATCGGTGTGGAAGAACTTGACTTGCCTGCACAGAGTCCTGACCTCAACCCATCGAATGCCTAAGGGATGAATTGGAACACCGACTGCGAGCCAAGCCCAATCGCCTAACATCAGTGCCCGACCTAAAAAATGCTCTTGTGGCTGACTGGAAGCAAGTCCAATGTCCCAACATCTAGTGGAAAGCCTTTACTGATAAGTGGAGGCTGTTATAGCAGCAAAGAGGGGGACCAACTCCATATTAATACCCATGATTTTCGAATGAGATGTTTGACGATTAGGTGTCCACATACTTTTGATCATGTGGTATATCTATCTTACATACAGTAAGTCTGTAAATGCGAGGATGCATAGAATGCTTTATTATAAAGGGGAATTGCAGAATTGCTGCCTGGTACTGTGATGCAATCATTTTCATGGTCAAATATAATTTTCATTCAAATGATGCCAACTGATGTGGCTCATGAAATTAAATGTATATTTTGGAATGTCAGTTGAGTTGAACCAACAAATCACAGCACATATTGATTGGTACACTTCCTACTTTTACTTCCCGTTTTGTTCCTATGGGCACACTTACAATCAAATCAAATGTTATTTGTCACATGCTTCGTAAACAACAGGTGTAGACTAACAGTGAAATGCTTACTTACAGGCCCTTCCCAACAATGCAGAGGAATAAATACACAATGAGATACGATAACTTGGCTATATACACGGGGTACCAGTACCGAGTCGATGTGCAGGGGTACGAGGTAATTGAGGTAGATCCAGTATGTACATATAGGTAGGGATAAAGTTACTAGGCAACAGGATAGATAATAAACAGTAGCAGCAGGAAATGGGATGAGTCAAAAGAATTAGTGCAAAAAAGGTCCATGCAGATAGTCTGGGTAACTATTGGTTAACTATTTAACTAACTATTTCTTAAGGCTTGGGAGTAGAAGCTGTTCAGGGTCCTGTTGGTTCCAGACTTGGTGCATCGGTACCGCTTGCTGTGCGGTAGCAGAGAAAACAGTCTATGACTTGGGTGGATGGAGTCTTTGACAATTTTTAGGACCTTCCTCTGACACCACCTGGTATAGAGCTCCTGGGTGGCAGGACGCACTACCCTCTGCAGCGCCTTGTGGTCGGATGCCAAGCAGTTGCCATACCAAGTGGTGAGTCAAGAAGCTCTCAATGGTGCAGCTGTATAACTTTTTGAGGATCTGAAGGCCCATGCCAAATCTTTTCAGCCTCCTGAGTGGGAAGAGGCATTGTCGAGCCCTCTTCACTACTGTGTTGGTGTGTGTAGACCATGATAATTCCTTAGTGATGTGGACACCGAGAAACTTGAAGCTCTCGACTTGCTCCACTACAGCCCCATTGATGTGGATGGTGGCGTGCTCGGCCCTCCGTTTCCTGTAGTCCACAATCAGCTCCTTTTTCTTTTGACTGGTACTATATAAAAATGTGGAGATGGTGCCTTGACGTGGAGATGGTGCCTTGAGGTGGAGATGGTACCTTGACGTGGAGATGGTGCCTTGAGGTGGAGATGGTGCCTTGACGTGGAGATGGTGCCTTGACGTGGAGATGGTGCCTTGAGGTGGAGATGGTGTCTTGAGGTGGAGATGGTGTCTTGACGTGGAGATGGTGCCTTGAGGTGGAGATGGTGCCTTGAGGTGGAGATGGTGCCTTGAGGTGGTGATGGTGCCTTGACGTGGAGATGGTGTCTTGAGGTGGAGATGGTGCCTTGAGGTGGCGATGGTGCCTTGAGGTGGAGATGGTGCCTTGAGGTGGAGATGGTGCCTTGAGGTGGAGATGGTGTCTTGAGGTGGAGATGGTGTCTTGAGGTGGAGATGGTGCCTTGAGGTGGCGATGGTGCCTTGAGGTGGAGATGGTGTCTTGAGGTGGAGATGGTGTCTTGACGTGGAGATGGTGCCTTGAGGTGGAGATGGTGCCTTGAGGTGGTGATGGTGCCTTGACGTGGAGATGGTGTCTTGAGGTGGAGATGGTGCCTTGAGGTGGCGATGGTGCCTTGAGGTGGAGATGGTGTCTTGAGGTGGAGATGGTGTCTTGACGTGGAGATGGTGCCTTGAGGTGGTGATGGTGCCTTGAGGTGGAGATGGTGCCTTGACATGGAGATGGTGCCTTGAGGTGGTGATGGTGCCTTGAGGTGGAGATGGTGCCTTGACATGGAGATGATGCCTTGAGATGGAGATGGTGCCTTGAGGTGGAGATGGTGCCTTGACATGGAGATGGTGCCTTGAGCTGGTGATGGTGCCTTGAGGTGGAGATGGTGCCTTGACATGGAGATGATGCCTTGAGATGGAGATGGTGCCTTGAGGTGGAGATGGTGCCTTGACATGGAGATGGTGCCTTGACGTGGAGATGGTGCCTTGAGGTGGAGATGGTGCCTTGAGGTGGAGATGGTGCCTTGAGGTGGAGCTACGCACAAGGTTTTCCCCAGCTATCACCCTCCACAGAAAGTTAAAAAGGTGATGAGAAGGGAAAGGAGAACACTCACTGTTCAGGTTTGTCCAGCAACTTGACCAGTTCCTCCTCTGAAGTGTGGTAGTGTCTCTTTATCCGCTCCAGCTCATCGGGCTGGGCTCTCTGGTAGGGGCATCAAACAACACTTAACAAACTGAAGAGAGCTCAAAATGCAAAAAGGACAAGACAAAGACAGGAGTTGTACTCACGTTTTCGTATAAAGCCTGGATGGTTTCCAGGTCCACTACGGAGTTGTCCACCGTCAGCACAGCTACAGGAGTAAACAAGTTCATTGATTCATGAAGGTAGTGCATGGATGGATACACAGTATACAGTGAATTGCATCTCTACAGGCCTGTGGGGTCACATAAGGGTATTTCTACGACTGGCGGGGAGCCTGTAGGTGTAATTGTAAGATTTTTTTCCATAATCACACAAAAAAACCGAAGCCAACTCTCCTACACGATTCCCAAAGGTGTACTTTCACAGAGCTGAAATCCAACAGGACTGGATCAGATGAAACATTTCAACCTGAACATGGATGTTTCCCTGTTCTTAAAGTTTCTGCTGAAACTGATATATCCATGATATCCCAGTGGACAAGGTCTGTCAGTGTTGGGCTGGTGAGAGGTGTGTGAGGGCCAGATGCGCACAGACACACACACACACACACACACACACACACACACACACACACACACACACACACACACACACACACACACACACACACACACACACACACACACACACATATACACACACACACACACACACACACACACACACACACACACACACACACACACACACACACACACACACACACACATACACACACACACACACACACACACACACACACACACACACACACACACACACACACACACACACACACACACACACACACACACACACACACACACACACACACACACACACCAAATCTAAAACTCTCCACTTCTGGGAAACTAATTGCTCCCTGCCACAGAAACCAAAGAGACCCACAGTGTAGATTCCTTCCCCTTAAGGTACTGTCTTTCCCAGCTCAAATGGTAACTCTCAGAATCTGTTCCAAATGGCACACTATTCCCTAGATAGGGTGCCATGTAGTGCACTATTCCCTATATAGGTCAAAAGCAGTACACTACAGTGCATTTGGGAAGTATTCAGACCGCTTGACTTTTTCCACATTTTGTTACTCTTTGTTATTCTAAAATGGATTCAATAGTTTTTTCCCCCAACACAATACCCCATAATGACATCACAATACCCCATAATGACATCACAATACCCCATAATGAAAAAGCAAAAACAGGTTTTTAAAACTTTTTGCAAATGTATTCAAAATAAAAACCGGAAATATCACATTTACATAAGTATTCAGACACTTTACTCAGTACTTTGTTGAAGCACCTTTGGCAGCGATTACAGCCTTGAGTCTTCTTGGGTATGACGCTACAAGCTTGGCACACCTGAATTTGGGAAGTTTCTCCCATTCTTCTCTGCAGATTCTCTCAAGCTCTGTCAGGTTGAATGGGGAGCGTCGCTGCACAGCTATTTTCAGGTCTCTCCAGAGATGTTCGATCGGGTTCAAGTCCGGACTCTGGCTGGGCCACTCAAGGACGTTCAGAGACTTGTCCCGAAGCCACTCTTGCATTGTCTTGGCTGTGTGTTTATGGTCATTGTCCTGTTGGAAGGTGAACCTTCGCCCCAGTCTGAGGTCCAGAGTGCTCTGGAGCAGGTTTTCATCAAGGATCTCTCTGTACTTTGCTCCATTCATCTTTCCCTCGATCCTGACTAGTCTCCCAGTCCCTGCCACTGAAAAACATCCCCACAGCATGATGCTGCCACCGCCATGCTTCACCGTAGGGATGGTGCAAGGTTTCCTCCAGACGTCAAGCTTGGCATTCAGGCCAAAGAGTGCAATCTTGGTTTACATCAGACCAGATAATCTTGTTTCTCATGATCTGAGTCCTTTAGGTGCCTTTTGGCAAACTCCAAGCGGGCTATGAGCCTTATACTGAGGAGTGGCTTCCGTCTGGCCATTCTACCATAAAGGCCTGATTGGTGGAGTGCTGCAGAGATGGTTGTCCTTCTGGAAGGTTCTCCCATCGCCACAGAGGAACTCTGGAGCTCTGTCAGAGTGACCATTGGGTTCTTTATCACCTCCCTGACCAAGGCCCCCGATTGCTCAGTTTGGCCGGGTGGCCAGGTCTAGGAAGAGTCTTCGTGGTTCCAAACTTCTTCCATTTTAGAAAGATGGAGGCCACTGTGTTCTTCGGGACCTTCAATGCTGCAGACATTTTTTGGTACCCTTCCCCAAATCTGGGCCTTGAAAAATTCCTGTCTCGGATCTCTACGGACAATTCCTTCGACCGCATGGCTTTGGTTTATGCTCTGACAAGCACTGTCAACTGTGGGACCTTGTATAGACAGGTGTGTGCCTTTCCAAATCATGTCCAATCAATTGAATTCATGACAGTTAAGTTATAGAAACATCTCAAGGATGATCAATGGAAACAGGATGCACCTGAGCTCAATTTCAAGTCTTATAGCGAATGTCTGAATAATTTAAAAATAAAAACTGTTCGCTTTGTAATTATGGGGTATTGTCTGTATATTGATGTGGAAAAACATTTATTTAATTAATTTTAGACCAAGGCTGTTACGTAACAAAATGTGGACAAATTCAAGGGGTCTGAATACTTTCCGAACGTCTGTCTGTCTGTCTGTCTGTCTGTCTGTCTGTCTGTCTGTCTGTCTGTCTGTCTGTCTGTCTGTCTGTCTGTCTGTCTGTCTGTCTGTCTGTCTGAAGTCAAATACAGGGTAGAGGGGTCCAGAGTCAGACTTTAAGTTGTGGTTCAGATGACTCACTTGGTTGGAACATAGACTAGTGCTTGAGTGTGGGTTTGAGTCCTACACGGACCACACATATTGAATATGCTGTATGTGTAAACTGTTAATTGTGTCATCTTAGATTAAGTTGATGGTTCGCATCCTACATGGGCCATATAGACATTCAGCTACTATTTATGTAATAGCTTTGGATAAAGGCCTCTATTGGATCTCTGGATTACGTTTTTTTTTTAAAGAGGGTAGAGAGAGTATGCACCCTTCTTCTCAGAGATGATTTTAGGGGCACAGTACATGCCAGGGTTTTCAAACCTCACCGCAGGAACGCCAGACATGTCAAAATTATGCTGTAACCCTGAATAAGATCACCCGATTCACCTAATCAAGGGCTTGATAATGCCACTCACCTTGCTGTATGTCATTCATCTCCAGGTGCAGACTAGAGATGAGTATCCCTACGGCCTGGGAACGCTTCCCATCCAGCAGCTTGATGACCTGACCAGGGAGAAGAAGACAACACAGTCACCATGACAACAGTGGAGCTCAGCTGGCCATCAGATTAGGTAAGAGGAAGGGAGGTGGACTAATGGAAGACTAATGGAGGTGTTGATCATTAATGGAGACCAGAGCCTCTCTCTCTTCTCTGTCCACCCCCTCTCTTTCTCTCTCTCCACCCCCTCTCTTTCTCTTGTCCCCCCTCTCTCTCTCACTCTCTGATGGAGACCAGAGCCTCTCTCTCCTCTCTCTCCACCCCCTCTGTATTTCTCCCTTTCTCTTGTCTCCCCCTCCCTCTCTCCTTCTCTCTCTCTCTCCTCTCTCTCTACCTCCTCTCTCTTTCTATCTTCCTCTTGTCTCCACCCCTCTCTCTCTCCTCTCTCTCCATCACATCTCTCTTTTATCTTTCTCTTGTCTCCCCCTCCCTCTCTCTCCCTCTCTCTCCTCTCTATTCACCCCCTCTCTTTCTCTTGTCTCCCCCATCCTCTTCACTTTCTCTCTTCTCTCTCCACCCATCATTTCCCCCCTTTCTCTCTCTTTCTGTCTCTGATGGAGAATTTAAGCTAGTCAAAAGAGGTACAAGCACAGTGTAGGTCACAACATGGTGTACAGTACCTATTAAAGTGGAACACTGTGTCGAGAGGAATGTAATTTTCCATGTATCATGGCTGACTATACTATAGATAGATGACCATGGAGACTTCATCATGGCTGACTATAGATAGATGACCATGGAGACTTCATCATGGCTGACTATAGATAGATGACCATGGAGACTTCATCATGGCTGACTATAGATAGATGACCATGGAGACTTCATCATGGCTGACTATAGATAGATGACTATGGAGACTTCATCATGGCTGACTATAGATAGATGACCATGGAGACTTCATCATGGCTGACTATAGATAGATGACCATGGAGACTTCATCATGGCTGACTATAGATAGATGACCATGGAGACTTCATCATGGCTGACTATAGATAGATGACTATGGAGACTTCATCATGGCTGACTATAGATAGATCACCATGGAGACTTCATCATGGCTGACTATAGATAGATGACCATGGAGACTTCATCATGGCTGACTATAGATAGATGACCATGGAGACTTCATCATGGCTGACTATACTATAGATAGATGACCATGGAGACTTCATCATGGCTGACTATACTATAGATAGATGACCATGGAGACTTCATCATGGCTGACTATAGATAGATGACCATGGGGACTTCATCTTGGCTGACTATAGATAGATGACTATGGGGACTTCATCATGGCTGACTATAGATAGATGACTATGGAGACTTCATCATGGCTGACTATAGATAGATGACCATGGAGACTTCATCATGGCTGACTATAGATAGATGACCATGGAGACTTCATCATGGCTGACTATAGATAGATGACCATGGAGACTTCATCATGGCTGACTATAGATAGATTACTATGGAGACTTCATCATGGCTGACTATACTATAGATAGATGACTATGGAGACTTCATCATGGCTGACTATACTATAGATAGATGACCATGGAGACTTCATCATGGCTGACTATAGATAGATGACCATGGAGACTTCATCTTGGCTGACTAGATAGATGACCATGGGGACTTCATCATGGCTGACTATAGATAGATGACTATGGAGACTTCATCATGGCTGACTATACTATAGATAGATGACCATGGAGACTTAATCATGGCTGACTATACTATAGATAGATGACCATGGAGACTTCATCTTGGCTGACTATAGATAGATGACCATGGAGACTTCATCATGGCTGACTATAGATAGATGACTATGGAGACTTCATCATGGCTGACTATAGATAGATGACCATGGAGACTTCATCATGGCTGACTATAGATAGATGACCATGGAGACTTCATCATGGCTGACTATACTATAGATAGATGACTATGGGGACTTCATCATGGCTGACTATAGATAGATGACTATGGAGACTTCATCATGGCTGACTATACTATAGATAGATGACCATGGAGACTTCATCTTGGCTGACTAGATAGATGACCATGGGGACTTCATCATGGCTGACTATAGATAGATGACTATGGAGACTTCATCATGGCTGACTATAGATAGATGACCATGGAGACTTCACCATGGCTGACTATAGATAGATGACCATGGAGACTTCATCATGGCTGACTATACTATAGATAGATGACTATGGAGAATTCATCATGGCTGACTATAGATAGATGACCATGGAGACTTCATCATGGCTGACTATACTATAGATAGATGACCATGGAGACTTCATCATGGCTGACTATACTATAGATAGATGACTATGGAGACTTCATCATGGCTGACTATAGATAGATGACCATGGAGACTTCATCATGGCTGACTATAGATAGATGACCATGGAGACTTCATCATGGCTGACTATAGATAGATGACCATGGAGACTTCATCATGGCTGACTATACTATAGATAGATGACCATGGAGACTTCATCATGGCTGACTATACTATAGATAGATGACTATGGAGACTTCATCATGGCTGACTATAGATAGATGACCATGGAGACTTCATCATGGCTGACTATAGATAGATGACCATTGAGACTTCATCATGGCTGACTATAGATAGATGACTATGGAGACTTCATCATGGCTGACTATACTATAGATAGATGACCATGGAGACTTCATCATGGCTGACTATACTATAGATAGATGACCATGAAGACTTCATCATGGCTGACTATAGATAGATGGCCATGGAGACTTCATCATGGCTGACTATACTATAGATATATGACCATGGAGACTTCATCATGGCTGACTATACTATAGATAGATGACCATGGAGACTTCATCATGGCTGACTATACTATAGATAGATGACCATGGAGACTTCATCATGGCTGACTATAGATAGATGACTATGGAGACTTCATCATGGCTGACTATACTATAGATAGATGACCATGGAGACTTCATCATGGCTGACTATAGATAGATGACCATGAAGACTTCATCATGGCTGACTATAGATAGATGACCATGGAGACTTCATCATGGCTGACTATAGATAGATGACCATGAAGACTTCATCATGGCTGACTATAGATAGATCACCATGGAGACTTCATCATGGCTGACTATAGATAGATGACCATGGAGACTTCATCATGGCTGACTATAGATAGATGACTATGGAGACTTCATCATGGCTGACTATAGATAGATGACTATGGAGACTTCATCTTGGCTGACTATAGATAGATGACTATGGAGACTTCATCTTGGCTGACTATAGATAGATGACTATGGAGACTTCATCATGGCTGACTATAGATAGATGACCATGGAGACTTCATCATGGCTGACTATAGATAGATGACTATGGAGACTTCATCATGGCTGACTATAGATAGATGACTATGGGGACTTCATCAACTCCTTTTAAAACAAGCATTTTCTGATCAGGTTTCTGGAGCAAAAGTTATAAAATGACTCTCCAGCTTCATGTTTTCACATCATTGTCAGTAAAGTAATAGTGTTCACATCCAGAACTATCACGTTCATTCGAGGAGCAAATGCACAGACACGTTTTGGCGTCCAGAAATAAAACATGAATACCTTACATTTTGGACTACAACCATAGTATCAGTTAGCCTGGGAATCCAAACTGAATTCACAGTTAATTTAGTGAAGAGACGAACCAATAGTGGAAGTGAATTCAATGTGGATTTCCAGGCTACATTTCAGCTACTGTAAATCCAGACATCAGCCCCCTCTAGAGGTCAACAGACACATTGACACTCCATATTGTGCTACATAGGGAAAGCAGAAACCTAGTGAGCTGCACAACTGAATTCACTCAACCGAAATGTGTCTTTCGCATTTAACCCAACCCCCCTGAATCAGAGAGGAGACTCACAGTACCTTCTTGGCCTTGGCTTTCTTCTCATAGGCCTCTGACAGAGGTTTTTTCTTGGTCTGTAAGGTGGTCTTGGAGAACAGATCTTCAAACTCTGTGGTGTTGATGATGTCTGGTTCCACAAGAGAGTTCCACAGTGTGTCCTTACTGAGAGAGAGAGAGAGAGAGAGAGAGAGAGAGAGAGAGAGAGAGAGAGAGAGAGAGAGAGAGAGAGAGAGAGAGAGAGAGAGAGAGAGAGAGAGAGAGAGAGAGAGAGAGAGTGGTAGAGAGACGGGGAGAGAGTGATAAAAATAGAGGAATATACAAGGTCTGAGGTCATTTGCCTTTGGCCCAAAGTGAAGGAACTCAGACTTCATCAAAGAAATTGGAAATACAAACATTGTCATCCTACAAGAAACATGGTATAAAGGAGACGGACCCACTGGTTGCCCTCTAGGTTACAGAGAGCTGGTAGTCCCATCCACTAAACTACCAGGTGTGAAACAGGGAAGAGACTGAGGGGGTATGCTAATTTGGTATAGAGCAGACCTAACCCACTCTATTAAATGAATCAAAACAGGATTTTACATCTGGCTAGAAATTAAGAAGGAAATTATTTCAACAGGGACAAATGTCCCCATATGTGCTACCTACATCCCCCCCAATTGAATCCCCATACTTTAACGATGACAGCTTCTCCATCCTAGAGGGGGAGATCAACAAGTCTGTGGCGACATACTGGAAATGCCAGAACTGGACAAGAATCTGACTTCGAGGGGACTCTTACGGTAGGTACACCTATAGCTCATCTCTTGGCAGTAGACTACTTTATAAACTGACCTCAACCCAGAGTCTCTTAGAGCGTTCACAGTCAGTCCACTGATACCCCTATCAGATCACAGCAAAATCACACTCCACTTGAATGGAGCTATGCTCAATCATGAGGTATCAAAGCCAGGGGAACTTAATAATATTAAGAAATGCTATAGATGGAAAGAAAGTAGTGTGGAAACATACCAAAAAACAATCAGGCTACAACAAATTCAATCCCTTCTAGACAATTTCCTGGACAAAATGTTTCACTGTAATAGTGAAGGTGTAAACTTAGCAGTAGAAAACCTAAACTGTATATTTGACCTCTCAGCTTCCGTATTAAATCTAGAAATTCCAAGCAGACAACCTAATAAGATTAACAACAATGACAAATGGTTTGATGAAGAATGCAAAAACCTAAGAAAGAAATTGAGAAACCTATCCAACCGAAAACATAGAGACCGAGAAAACCTGAGTCTACGCCTTTACTATGGTGATTTCACTAAAACATTACAGAAATACACTACGGAAAAAGAATGAACAGCACGTCAGAATTCAGCTCAATGTAATTGAAGAATCTATAGAATCTAACCACTTCAGGGAAAATGTGAAAACACTAAACAAACAAAACGAATAGCTATCTATCCAAAACAGAGATGTATGGGTAAACCACTTCTCCAATCTATTTGGTTATATAACAAAGAACAAACAGCAAAAGCATATACATGATCAAATTCAAATCTTAGAATCAACTATTAAAGACTACCAGAATCCACTGGATTCTACAATTACATTGAATGAACTACAGGACAAAATACAAACTCTCCAACCCAAAAAGACCTGTGTTGTTGATGGTTGTTGATGGTATCCTGAATGAAATTATAAAAAATACAGACAACAAATTCCAATTGGCTATACTTAAACGTTTTAACATCATCCTCAGCTTTGGCATATTCCCCAATATTTGGAACCAAGGACTGATCACCCCAATCCCCAAAAATTGTGGAGACAAATTTGACCACAATAACTACTGTGGGATATGAGTCAACAGCAACCTTGGGGAAATCCTCTGAATTGTCATTAACACTGTACTGAGCAAATGTCAAATTGGCTTTTTACCAAATTATCGTACGACAGACCATGTATTCACCCTGCACACCCTAATTGACACACAAACAAATCAAAACAAGAGAAACAGACACCTCACAAGTCCTCAACTGGCAGCTTCATAGTTCCCGCAAAACACCAGTCTCAATGTCAACAGGTGACTCAGGGATGCTGGCCTTTTTAATTGTATTTATTTAACTAGGCAAGTCAGTTAAGAACAAATTCTTATTTTCAATGACAGCCTAGGAACAGTGGGGTAACTGCCTTGTTCAGGGGCAGAACGACAGATTTGTACCTTGTCAGCTCAGGGATTCGATCTTTCAACCTTTCAGTTACTAGTCCAACGCTCTAGCCACTAGGCAATGCTGCCTTCTAGGCAGTTGCAAAGAAAAAGCCATATCTCAGACTGTCCAATTAAAATAAAAGATTAAGATGAGCAAAAGAACACAGACACTGGACAGAGGAAGATGGTAAAAAGTGTTATTGGCAGATGAATCTAAGTTTGAGGTGTTCGAATCACAAAGAAGAACATTTGTGAGAAAAAATGAAAAGATGCTGGAGGAGTGCTTGACGCCATCTGTCAAGCCTGGTGGAGGCAATGTGATGGTCTGGAGGTGTTTGGTGGTGGTAAAGTGAGAGATTTGTACAGGGTTAAAGGGATCTGGAAGAAGGAAGGCTATCTATTTTGCAACGCCATGCCATACCCTGTGGAAGGCGCTTAATTGGAGCCAATTTCCTCCTACAGCAGAACAATGACCCAAAGCACAGCTCCAAACTATGCAATAACTATTTAGGGAAGAAGCAGTCAGCTGGTATTCTGTCTATAATGGAGTGGCCAGGACAGTCACTTTCAATTTCAATTTAGAGGCAGATTATTAAGGTTTTTTGGAGTGCAATGTTCAACCCAGTGTCCAAATACTGTATCTCTGTTGAAGGTTGGGAATCTTCCAGCGGGACAACAACCCCAATCACACATTAAAAAGCACCCAGGCCAGCGAAGTCCAGATCTGAATCGCATCTAAAACCTATGGCGAGATCTGAAAATGATTTTGTCCATGCCATTTGTTCTTATTTTCTAAATAAACAATTTAAATCTAAGTTTACAAAAATAAATTGGTTCTACAATGTTGAAAATCCATTAACATGGTGTGGAGACCAAAGGTTTTCTTCAATTTCAACTTATTTTTTAAGAAATAGGGAATTATTTACAGTATATTGGCAGTATATTTGGCAGCAACAAATGTTGCGATATTTTCTCTGTTCCTTTCTCTCTGGCAATCACCACCAGGATGAAAGACGTCCAGGGAGGCTGTTGGTGCAACTGCAATTTAACAGAGCCACACCCATAACATAACAGTTTGCAGTTGTCTACATTGGCTGGATGGAGAGCTGTGAGTGGGTACAAGTTCGTTCAAAAGGTTTCAGATTAAAGTGCAACAGTAGAGAGGATGGCCAATGGATTGGACGACACACAAATCAATGCCTGCTGTATAACTGGCAGACGACACTAAATTGTCTACTGTACAGCCACCCAAGACGTTTATACCAGGCTCTTATGAGCCAAACCTAGAAAAAGGTTGGGATGGAAGCAATTTGTCAATGGAACCCATATCCCACAAGGAATGAAAAGGCTTAACAGGAACCAAAATATGGTTGAACAAAATAGTGCAAGATTGCTAGCTTGGTCCTAGGTCTGTTTGGCATGAAAACGACCATAGAAGTTGGCTATACTATACAGCACTAACAGACCTGGGAACAGGCTAAGTGATCCGATCTAGACCGGGTTACTGTAAAGTGCTGTGACAACTGCTGATGTAAAATGGCTTCATACACTGAACAAAAAAATATAAACACAACATGTAAAGTGTTGGTCCCATGTTTCATTATCTGAAATAAAAGATCCCAGAAATGTTCCATATGCAGGAATGTCCACCAGAGCTGTTGCCAGAGAATTGAATGTTGTTTTAGAGAATCTGGCAGTACGTCCAACCGGCCTCACAACCGCAGACCACATGTAACAACGCCAACCCAGGACTGCCACATCCGGATTCTTCACCTGTGGGATCGTCTGAGACCAGCCACCCGGACAGCTGATGAAGCTGAGGAGTATTTATGTCTGTAATAAAGCCCATTTGTGGGGAAAAACTAATTCTGATTGGTTGGGCCTGGCTCCCCAGTGGCTGGGCCTGGCTCCCCAGTGGGTGGGCCTATGCCCTCCCAGGCCCACCCATGGCTGCACCCCTGCCCAGTCATGTGATATCCATAGATTACGGCCTAATTTATTTATTTAAATTGACTGATTTCCTTATATGACCTGTAACTCAGTAAAATCATTGAAATTGTTGCACGTTGCGTTAAAAAATGTTGTTCAGTATACATCTGATTTATTTTACTCCAAATATATTGTATTTGCTTGATAATAAGATAACTGACAAATGTCCTATCCCACTGGGCCATAACTGCTTGAATCAACGTTGTTTCCATATAATTTAAAAACAAAAATGAAGTGTGATGACGGTGAATCAATGTGGAAAACTGATTGGATTTGCAAAAAAATCATCAATATATGCGATTTCTTTATTTTTTTTATCACCCAACATTTAACC
This sequence comes from Salvelinus namaycush, assembly GCF_016432855.1. Classification (NCBI taxonomy): domain Eukaryota; kingdom Metazoa; phylum Chordata; class Actinopteri; order Salmoniformes; family Salmonidae; genus Salvelinus; species Salvelinus namaycush. Next base: position 34,199,899 of record NC_052335.1, read on the forward strand.
TACATTCAATGACATGGTGACAGTTATTGTTGATTTCCTGTCGTATTCACATGAGTTGACATCTCAAACAAATGTAAATTAAAACTAGACGCTGAAATGACGTCTGTTTCCACTGGGATGGAGTTGTCCATACTTAGGGAACTTTAGGAAAAAGGACCCCAGGATGTGGGTGTTAGGGGATATAACCTTGGTAAATATCAACTGTTTTTTGCTGCTACTGCAGGTAAAATGTACATCTTATCAAAATGGAAATCAAAACCTGCTCTATCAGCATGACAATGGTGGAACTAGGTATTCTAGTATTCTATATATGGGGGCGGGATCAGTGATACATGTGAACATCGAGGTGGGCGGGATCAATGATAAGTGTGAACATCGGGGTGGGCGGGATCAGTGATAAGTGTGAACATCAAGGTGGGCGGGATCAGTGATAAGTGTGAACATCGAGGTGGGCGGGATCAGTGATAAGTGTGAACATCGGGGTGGGCGGGATCAGTGATAAGTGTGAACATCGAGGTGGGCGGGATCAGTGATAAGTGTGAACATCAAGGTGGGATCAGTGATAAGTGTGAACATCGGGGTGGGCGGGATCAGTGGTTTATCTGTTGTGTTTTGCAAAGTAAAAAACAACAACTTTACAATGGTGATTACGATGTACAAATGGAAGAGCAATAACGATTTTGTTATCTTATACAAGAAAGAAAGAAACTTTGGGGAAAGAAACATTTGATTGATTGATTGATTGATAGATGTAACACCTACTTGTCCTGTATCTGTATCCTGGTCCAGTAGAGAGGCTTCATGAGACAGGCTGGTTCCACAGCAGGCTTCCTGTGGGGTTTATCCACCAACACACTGTAGTTAAGACCTCCTGGAGGGGGGACACAGCCTGGTGGCGGTGGAGGGGGTGGAGGGCTGCAGCCTGGTGGCGGGGGAGGGGGTGGAGGGCTGCAGCCTGGTGGCGGTGGAGGGGGTGGAGGAGGGCCGTCAAGTCCCTGGGTCTGTTTTGGGAAAGGAGGAGGAGGTGGAGGAGGAGGAGGGAGAAGAAGGGGGGAAGAAGAGGGAGAAGAGGGAGAGGTAGCCTGTCCAGACAGATTTAGACTGATAGAAGCCAGGCCCAGTCTCTTAGGCACGTTGAGGGGGGGTTGGAGGCCCAGCCTGACACCTCCCTCCTCATCCTCAGGGGTTCTGATAAAGGTCTGGCGGTCCGTCTGGACGCAGACGTTGTGGACGATCCGGGGTGAGAGGTCATCTCCCGTGGATACGGCCACGTCTCGGAGGTCTCCACGGCGGTGGTGGGCACCCAGGACTAGGTCGCTCTGTAGCCGGGCCAGGTTGCACTCCAGGTGGAATACACGCTCCTCATTGTCCCCTCTCATCTGGCGCAGCAGCTTTCCAAAGTCCTCCTGCAGTTAAGGTTAGGGCTGTGTTAGGGTTGTGTTAGGGTTGTGTTAGGGTTGTGTTACGGTTGTGTTAGGGTTAGGGTTGTGTTAGGGCTGTGTTAGGGTTGTGTTAGGGTTGTGTTACGGTTGTGTTGGGGTTAGGGTTGTGTTGGCGTTCTGTTAGGATTGTGTTAGGGTTAAGGTTGTGTTAGGGTTGTGTTAGGGTTAAGGTTGTGTTATGGTTGTGTTAAGGTTGTGTTAGGGTTAGGGTTGTGTTAGGAGTGTGTTAGGTTTAGGGTTGTGTTAGGGTTAGGGTTGTGTTAGGGTTTGGTTGTGTTAGGTTTGGGTTGTGTTATGGTTGTGTTAAGATTGTGTTAGGTTTAGGGTTGTGTTAGGGTTTGGTTGTGTTAGGTTTAGGGCTGTGTTAGGATTGTGTTAGGGTTGTGTTAGGGTTGTGTTAGGGTTGTGTTAGGAGTGTGTTAGGTTTAGAGTTGTGTTAGAGTTGTGTTAGGATTGTGTTAGGGTTGTGTTAGGATTGTGTTAGGGTTGTGTTAGGGTTGTGTTAGGATTGTTAGGAGTGTGTTAGGTTTAGAGTTGTGTTAGAGTTGTGTTAGGATTGTGTTAGGGTTGTGTTAGGGTTGTGTTAGGGTTGTGTTAGGAGTGTGTTAGGTTTAGGGTTGTGTTAGGATTGTGTTAGGGTTGTGTTAGGGTTGTGTTAGGGTTAGGGTTGTGTTAGGAGTGTGTTAGGTTTAGAGTTGTGTTAGGATTGTGTTAGGGTTGTGTTAGGGTTGTGTTAGGGTTGTGTTAGGAGTGTGTTAGAGTTGTGTTAGGGTTGTGTTAGAGTTGTGTTAGGATTGTGTTAGGGTTGTGTTAGGGTTGTGTTAGGGTTGTGTTAGGAGTGTGTTAGGTTTAGAGTTGTGTTAGGATTGTGTTAGGGTTGTGTTAGGGTTGTGTTAGGGTTGTGTTAGGAGTGTGTTAGAGTTGTGTTAGGGTTGTGTTAGAGTTGTGTTAGGGTTAGGGTTGTGTTAGGAGTGTGTTAGGTTTAGAGTTGTGTTAGAGTTGTGTTAGGATTGTGTTAGGTTTAGGGTTGTGTTAGGAGTGTGTTAGGATTGTGTTAGGGTTGTGTTACGGTTGTGTTAGGGTTGTGTTAGGGTTGTGTTAGGGTTAGGGTTGTGTTAGGGTTGTGTTAGGGTTGTGTTAGGGTTCTGTTAGAGTTGTGTTAGGAGTGTGTTAGGTTTAGGGCTGTGTTAGAGTTGTGTTAGGGTTAGGAAACTAATTTTTGTATATTATGTAAAGGAATAGGAAAAACAGCTGTATGACCTACAGGTCGGTGTCTGGGTCGCAGTTAGTAAAGGAGACGTAGTACTGTGCTTTACTGACCTGTATCTTCTCCATCTCCTCGTTGCATTCTCTCTTCAGCTGCAGGAGGGCTGCCTGGTGTTCTGGAGGACAAGCAGACCGTGATGAAATATACAACTTAACCACAAGGTGGCAGTAAGTCTGTATAATCACAAAATACATTTCCATATGGTTACCGTACATCTTTATATGTGTTCTCCTAAACATTCTCATGACAACTATTTATAGATGTACACTGCCACTCAGTAGTCTGGACACACCTACTCATTCAAGGGTTTTTCTTTATTTAGACTATTTTCTACATTGTAGAATAATTGTGAAGACATCAATTCTATGAAATAACACATATGGAATCACGTAGTAACCAAAAAAGTGTTAAACAGATGAAATATATTTCAGATTTTAGATTCTTCAAAGTAGCCACCCTTTGCCTTGATGACAGCTTTGCACAATCTTGTCATTCTCTCAACCAGTTCATGAGGTAGTCACCTGGAATGCATCTCAATTAACAGGTGTGTCTTGTTAATTTGTGGAATTTATTTACTTCTTAATGCGTTTGAGTCCATATTATGGCAAGAACAGCTCAAATAAGCAAAGAGAAACGACAGTCCATCATTACTTTAAGACATGAAGGTCAGTCAATCCGGAAAATGATAAGAACTTTTAAAGTTTCTTCAAGTGCTGTCGCAAGAACCATCAAGCGCTCTGATGAAACTGGCTCTCATGAGGACCGCCACAGGAAAGGACCCAGAGTTACCTCTGCTGCAGAGGATAAGTTCATTAGAGTTAATTGCACCTCAGATTGCAGCCCAAATAAATGATTTACAGAGTTCAAGTAACAGACACATCTCAACATCAACTGCTCAGAGGAGACTGCGTGAATCAGGCCTTCATGGTCGAATTGCTGCAAAGAAACCACTACTAAAGGACACCAATAAGAAGAAGAGACTTGCTTGGACCAAGAAATACGAACAATGGACATTAGACTGGTGGAAATCTGTCCTTTGGTCTGATGAGTCCAAATTTGAGATTTTTGGCTCTAACCGCCGTGTCTTTGTGAGACGCAAAGGAGGTGAACGGATGAACTCTGCATGTTTGGTTCCCACTGTGAAGCATGGAGGAGGAGGTGAACGGATGAACTCTGCATGTGTGGTTCCCACTGTGAAGCATGGAGGAGGAGGTGAACGGATGAACTCCGCATGTGTGGTTCCCACTGTGAAGCATGGAGGAGGAGGTGAACGGATGAACTCCGCATGTGTGGTTCCCACTGTGAAGCATGGAGGAGGAGGTGAACGGATGAACTCCGCATGTGTAGTTCCCACTGTGAAGCATGGAGGAGGAGGTGAACGGATGAACTCCGCATGTTTGGTTCCCACTGTGAAGCATGGAGGAGGAGGTGAACGGATGATCTCTGCATGTTTCGATCCCACGGAGGAGGTGTGATTGTGTGTGGGTGCTTTGCTGGTGACACTGTTTGAGCTTAGTGGCACTATCATTTGTTTTTCAACAGGACAATGAACCAACACACCTCCAGGCTGTGTAAAGGCTATTTTACCAAGAAGGAGAGTGATGGAGTGCTGCATCAGATGACCTGGCCTCCACAATCACCTGACCTCAACCCAATTGAGATGGTTTGGGATGAGTTGGACCGCAGAGTGAAGGGAAAGCATCCAACAAGTGCTCATCATATGTGGGAACTCCCTCAAGACTGTTGGACAGGCATTCCAAGTGAGGCTGGTTGAGAGAATGCCAAGAGTGTGTAAAGGTGTCATCAAGGCAAAAGGTGGCTACTTTGAAGAATGTAAAATATTAAATATATTTTGATTTTTTAAACACTTTTTTGGTTACTACATGATTCCATGTGTGTTATTTCATAGTTTTGATGTCTTTGTCACTGTTATTCTACAATGTAGAAAATAGCAAAAATAAAGAAAAAACCCTTGAATGAGTAGGTGTGTCCAAACTATTGACTGGTACTGTGTATTTCTATGATAATCAGCTGGTGCCTGTGTGAGCACAAGGAGTGGCCCCTGCCAAACACACCTGATGTGTTATCGGATGGATAAGAATTTAAGAAGTGAACGTAACAGTTCCTGGCACCACTGTACACACAGCCCTGTCCCAAAACAATGTCCTTGTGACATCAGTCATCTAGAGACCAGGCAGCCTTCTGCTGTGGACAATCACAGGGACAGGGTGGAGGAGTGTTTACCATCCCATTAGTATAGTATGAGTATTTACCTTCCCGTTAGACTATGGGATTTTACATTTACTACAGAGATACTACAGAGAAAACATTGACACTCTCTCTCTCTCTCTCTCTCTCTCTCTCTCTCTCTCTCTCTCTCTCTCTCTCTCTCTCTCTCTCTCTCTCTCTCTCTCTCTCTCTCTCTCTCTCTCTCTCTCTCTCTCTCTCTCTCTCTCTCTCTCTCTCTCTCTCTCTCTCTCTACCTATCTACTGTTCTGTCTCTATTGCATACTGCAACTTTCAGACAGGGTTAATTTCATTTAAATTCCAGCCAATTCAGGAAGTACATTGTAATTCCAATTATTTTCAATGAGGCAAATGTGGAATTGGAATTTACTGTAATATAAATGGAATTGAACCCATAGAGCTCAGTTAGACACAGCAAAGAGCTGGCCTGGCTGGCTGCATGGGTCAAGGCCTGAATCCTAACTTGAGACCTGTACACAGAACTTGAATTTCCATGCAAATCTCTCTTTGACATCATTAAATATGTTATATAATCAGAGGTATCTCACACACATACCTCAAGTTACCGTAGGGTTCCACCCATAGTGAATATTTGTTTACTATAAGTTGCTTTTTGTCCTTTTTGTCCTTACCGGCTTCTGTGTATTTCAGTCCCACTTTCTCCTCCTTAGTTGGGGGCCAGATGGCCTGCAGACGGCCTGGGGTGGACCGGTCCTCTCCATCACCTGGGGTCGACGCCCGCGACTGGCAGAGGCACAATATTTAAAAAATATTTCAAGACAGTCTATATTTCAGGCATTAAGCACTTAACACAGAAATGAATGTCCCAGCAAACTGTGAAAGTTCCTACAACATTAGGGAACTCTTCAACAACGTTAAATAACGTTCCAACTGATTACCCCATTCACTCATATCAGACGATAGAGAGAAATCATGGTCAGATCAAGACAACATACTTTTGAATCAGTTTTCTTTTCAGGAGTCTTGAAGGTTCTCTCAAAGATCCAGGCCTTCCTCTTCACTGCATCCTGGTCCCGCCTCAGGGGCCTGGGGACGAAAAAGGCCTTGAACGCATCAAATGCCACCTCCGCACTGGAGGGAGGCTTCTGAGGTTCCTTAGGTTCTGAGGGTTCTAGAGTCTCAGAAGGTTCTGAAGATTCCAGAGGCTTTATCACAGACCGTTCTTCAGTCTTCTCTTTCTCTGTATCCTTCTCTGTCTTTTCTGTCTCTGTATCCTTCTCTGTCTTTTCTGTCTCTGTATCCTGCTCTGTCTTCTCTGTCTCTGTATCCTTCTCTGTCTTTTCTGTCTCTGTATCCTTCTCTGTCTTCTCTTTCACCTCCCTCCCTTCCTCAGGTTCATCGCTGAATTCTTTAGACTCTTCTGACGGCTCGGACTCCTTCCTCTCCTCACCTGTAGACTCCTTCCTCTCCTCTCCTGTAGACTCCTTACTCTCCTCTCCTGTAGACTCCCTCTTCTCCTCTCCTGTAGACTCCTTACTCTCCTCTCCTGTAGACTCCTTACTCTCCTCTCCTGTAGACTCCCTCTTCTCCTCTCCTGTAGACTCCTTACTCTCCTCTCCTGTAGACCCCCTCTTCTCCTCTCCTGTAGACTCCTTACTCTCCTCTCCTGTAGACTCCTTCCTCTCCTCTCCTGTAGACTCCTTACTCTCCTCTCCTGTAGACTCCCTCTTCTCCTCTCCTGTAGACTCCTTACTCTCCTCTCCTGTAGACTCCCTCCTCTCCTCTCCCGTAGACTCCCTCCTCTCCTCTCCTGTAGACTCCCTCCTCTCCTCTCCTGTAGACTCCTTCATATTACTGTTATCATCCTTCTCCATGTTCAGGAACTGGGAGAGCTGGTCCAAGAAAGTCCCCTGCCTCCTGCGAACCATCTTCTGCTCTCTCCTCACAGGCTTGTTCACACCCAGGTCTGATGGTGATGGTGGTTTGATCAGGGCCACTATGTCCTGATCCGGCCCTGCCGCTCCCTTCTTTAGGACCCTCAGACCACTGAAGAGGGCAGGCAGCTGGAGGGGCTTCTCCTCCGGAGAACTGAGGGAGAAGGTGGCTCGGATGGAGGTGGTGCCAGGGGGAGGGCCACTGGTTGGACCTGGGGTTGAGGTTGGCCCCTGGGGACTTGTTGGGTGAGAAAGCCCGGCGGTAGACTTTGCCTCTGCAGGTGCTCTCTCTATCACTTCAGAGGACAGCATAGTTTCAGAAGGACAAGACACCACCCTGTCATTCCCAGTATCGGTCTCTCCTCTCTCCACTACTGCCTCAGTGAGACTGTCTGAATCTGAGTGTGGGTAGGTCTCCCCTCTCACCTTCACCTCAATGCTAGACCCACATCCTGGCTCCTCAGTCTGTCCTGTAGTACCAACAACAGTCTCCGTTTCAGCGAATGTATGCTGCTGCTCCTCAGAAACAGGTTCAGTCCTGATCATGGTTAGAACCACAGTTCTGTTGTTTGAAGATGGTGTTCCACTGGTGTCAAGTTTACCAGCTCTTACTGCAGAAGGGTTAGCAAGGTCTCTGGTCACATCATTATCAGGTGTTGGTAAGTCTTGAGGTTTACCAGCTCTTACTGCAGAAGGGTTAGCAAGGTCTCTGGTCAAATCATCATCAGGTGTTGGTAAGTCTTGAGGTTTACCAGCTCTTACTGCAGAAGGGTTAGCAAGGTCTCTGGTCAAATCATCATCAGGTGTTGGTAAGTCTTGAGGTTTACCAGCTCTTACTGCAGAAGGGTTAGCAAGGTCTCTGGTCAAATCATCATCAGGTGTTGGTAAGTCTTGAGGTTTACCAGCTCTTACTGCAGAAGGGTTAGCAAGGTCTCTGGTCAAATCATCATCAGGTGTTGGTAAGTCTTGAGGTTTACCAGCTCTTACTGCAGAAGGGTTAGCAAGGTCTCTGGTCAAATCATCATCAGGTGTTGGTAAGTCTTGAGGTTTACCAGCTCTTACTGCAGAAGGGTTAGCAAGGTCTCTGGTCAAATCATCATCAGGTGTTGGTAAGTCTTGAGGTTTACCAGCTCTTACTGCAGAAGGGTTAGCAAGGTCTCTGGTCAAATCATCATCAGGTGTTGGTAAGTCTTGGATTTGATTATCATCTGTACATGTTCCCTGTTTATTGCTGCTTGCTGGATTGGTTTCACTGTCTGTTAACCAGGTTAGTATGTTGTGCTTGTCTGTAGATTCATCTGTGTTGTTGCGAACATCCTTGGCGGTGTCTTTGTCATCAGTGTTACTGATTTCATCACTTTTTAACATATCTTGATGAATTTTGTCTGTGGATCTGTACAGACGTTGCTGGTCAATTATCTCTGACTGGTCTGTACTGGGACAGTCAGTGGCTACGTCCTGATTGGTGCAGCCTGTAGCACACTGTGTGTATGTGTCTATAGGCTCCTTCCTACTGCAGTCTTCTGATGCTCCACTGTTCCTATGTTTGTCTATGGACACTCTCAGTTCATTTTTTAAAGAATCCATTGGCCCCACATATCCTTGTAAGTGAGATGTCCTTTCTGGAATGCAGCCATCCGATTGGTCTGTTGACCCACCATATCCTTGCAAATGGGTCTTCTTATCTGCGATGTAGTCTTTTGACTGGACAAGACATCTACCATTTGCATCTTTCTCCTCTAAGTCCATGATGTCACTCTGTGCTTCTGGAATCCATTGAGCCAGACCTCCATTCCTGTCACAATCCACAGAACAGCTAGTCCCTGGTGGCATCCAATCCACAGACTCCAATTCCCTGCAGCCCTCTGTTCCACATACTTCCTCTCTCTCATTGGCCCGTACAACTGTGGTGGGGGTGGTGGATTCTCCATTCTTCTGAACCACACCTACTGCACTTGAATCCCCTCCTGTCTTCTCATTTCCATTGACTTCAACAGATGTTCCATGACTGCTGTTGATGTTCCCGGGAGAAGTGTCTGTCTCTTCAGAGAGAGTCCGGAAGAACTTCAGGACCGGTGTCTCGACATCAGGCCGCAGGGACTCGGACCGGTCGGAGCGGGTGAAGATGGTGGAGTTGGAAGAGGCCTTCCCCTGAGCAGCATCACTGTTGCCGTTAGCATTCATGTTTACTCCGTCCATGGTTGAGATCTTTATCCAGGTTTAAATCATCAAAAAATAACTAATAACTAATATGATTCAGGCCCAAAGCATATCCAGCGATCTCCCCACAAACCGTTCACTTTAATGCATGTAATGTACTTGAATCTGTCTCTAATCCAGGTAATACTGTGTTAGTCCAACACAATGTGGCCATTCAGTGTTGACGGGAAACAGTACATCCGTACACCTCCAGAAACACATGCTGCGTCTGCTCCAGAGGAAATTAACAAGAAAATAAGAATGGGATCTCAATCCAACTATTAAAACATAATATTCAAACAGATTTTCCTCTTTTTTTAGCCACTCTAACAGTTGATGGAAGTTTGAGTAGTAATATTCTTTGAAAAGTTCTCCAAAAGTTGAAGGTGTTGATGGAGATACCATATGTCACCAAAATGTTTTGTGGGGAAGAAACATCAGCATGGAAAAAATAACCAGAAGTGGTACTTAGTCACGCAGTGAGTTAACAGTACTTTTTTGCAACACATTCATGAGCTCTACCATTTAGCTTTAATAAAAACTCTATCACCAGTCTCATCTTCTCCTTCTCTGTTCAGATCCCTCTGTCTTCTGTTCAGATCCCTCTGTCTTCTGTTCAGATCATCCCTCTGTCTTCTGTTCAGATCCCTCTGTCTTCTGTTCAGATCCCTCTGTCTTCTGTTCAGATTCCTCTGTTCAGATCAGATCCCTGTCTTCTGTTCAGATCCCTCTGTCTTCTGTCCAGATCCCTCTAGAAATTTCTCCAACTAGAATGTAGCAGACCTCATCCAACTCTCCAGCTTCGTCACCTTCTCTCTTCACTGAAGACAGTCTGTCTGCAGCAGCCACAGTATCAGACAGTTGGTCTGGTTCTCTCCTCCACAACCGACCCTGACGCTTCTCCTCCTTCCTTCTCTCACAATCCTTCCCTGCAGTAGGCTTTAGCAGTCCTCCCTTTCCAATTCTCCAGCCTCTCCTTTCCTTCCCTCTTCACTGAATACTCTGTCCACAGCAGTAGTAGCCACAGTGTTCGAGTGAATCAGACTACACCCTAAGACTACACCCTTCTTTATTTCTCCCCTTTGGAGTGGTACTCTGGTGTCCACCCAGACAACAGTACAACACAGAACACCACACCCAGATTGACGTGCTGACTGACTGTAGGTTAAACAGGGCTGATGCAGTAGGATCTGGAGTAGGTGAGCTATTCTATTCTACTTCCGTTGTGCCCCTTCAAGCATGGCTGGATCTACATCCACTTTGTGTGAAGTAGAGAGAGAATTCTGTCTCCCGGAACTCAGAGATTGGTAGCCTATTTAATAAAAAGTAGATGTGGAGGGTCTCCACTCTCTCTTGTGAACTGACTGACCAACCACAACACGAATCAGCTACTTACTGTTCAATTTGATTTACATAGAAAGTTACTCTTGTTTTCTTACATGGTAATATAAAGGTGTAAAGTAGCGGTGAATAGAAACGTTTAAAAGCTATGAGGAAACAGACACAATCAATTACAAGGTACATATCATGGTAGGTATTAGCCTAGCGGTTAGCGCATTGGGTGCAGTGACCCGAAAAGTAGCTGGTTTGAATACCAGAGATGACAAGGTGAACAATGTATTTGTTGTGCACTTGAGCAAGACACACACAGTCTAATCGCTCCCGTAAGTCACTCTGGATAAGAACGTCCAAAATGTAATAGTTGTCCGTTGTATTTGAAAAGGCACCTCTTTTCCAATGACTCTATACATATCACTTCTCATACTTGTTTGAATTGCCATGCTGTCGCCGCATGGTGTAGTTACAGGCCAAATTCATACAGTATCAAGTATGTAACTTGAGTTGAGACTTACAGTATAGTCTCTAAGGCTTCTGCCTAACCTAGACTGCTGTACTGCTGATGATTAGGCTTTAAATTACATTTTAGTCATTTAGCAGATTGCTCTTATCCGGAGAAATTAGGGTTAAGTGCCTTTCTCAAGGGCACGTTGACAGATTTGTCACCTAGTCAGCTCTGGGATTCGTATCAATAACCTTTTGGTTATTGGCCCAACACTGTTAACCACTAAACTACCTTAGTCATAAGGGATTAATGGAAGAAAGAGGTTTATGGTTCCAAGTCGATGAGTCAGTGTGTGTGTTAGTAGATCTTGACTATTGCTAAAATCTTGGTGCAGATTTTCAGGCTCTCACCTTCTGTCACTCTAATGTTTTAACCAGCAAAACTCCAAACCTAACAAACATTGTAGTCTACTACAAATTATGTAGCATTTAAAGTTACTTCATTAGTTACTCTCGAAAAAGACATGGCCATTGAGAGATTAACTGAGATACTTGGTGTGACCGGTACAGAGCAGGCCAACAACACCCCGCCCTGCTTAAACAGTCACACCAGGCGCCTGTCAACAGGTAGCTGCTAGGAAAGATAGCTGGTGGCTAGCAGAAATCCACACACACGCACACACACACACACACACACACACACACACACACACACACACACACACACACACACACACACACACACACACACACACACACACACACACACACACACAGACACAGTCACGCCCTGGCCATAGAGTGGCTTTAATTCTCTATTTTGGTTAGGCCAGGGTGTGACTAGGGTGGGCATTCTAGTTTCTTTATTTCTATGTTTTCTATTTCTTTGTTTTTGGCCAAGTGTGGTTCCCAATCAGAGGCAGCTGTCTATCGTTGTCTCTGTTACGTTCCCCAGTTTCTGTGTTCTGTTTTGTATTTGAGTGTGTGTTTCAGGAGATGGCTTCCTGAAGTACTCCCCAACCAGCTGATTGGTCAACCCCAGGCTAATTGGTGATTGGAGCTGACCCCGCCCCCTCGTCAAGAAGCAGCTGACTCTAATCACCATTGCCACCTGAAGATAAAAGCCAGTGTTCTGCCCAAGAGAGAGAGGAGAGATGAGAGTAGAGATTTGGAGATAAAAGATAGAATTGAATATTTTGGAGAGATCAAGAGAAATTAGAGATTGAGGGAGGGGAGAGGAGAGAGATGAGATAAGGAGTAGAGATTTGGAGATTGAGAGAGAGAAAATTTAGATTGTGATATAGTGTGGGTTGTGTATCAGAAAGTGTGGCATGTACTGTTGTTGTTGGTAGCAGTTTTTCTATGTCCTGTGTTTGTGAGTGTTTGTGAAATCATTAATATTTACTCTGTTTCATTTGTTCCCAGGGGGGAAGGAGAAGGCACTTTGGGAGTGCTTAGGCAAGAGGCCCGAGGGCATACATATACCCGTAGTATATTTACTGTCTAGGCACACTAGGTAAGACCTGGGCGGACCACCCCCTGTATTTTGGTTAGGGCACCAGGCGGTGTTAAGTTAGGTAAGTTAAGTGGGTAGGCAGGTTAGATAGGAGAGGGGGAACTTTGATATTTACTTTCTTTGCTTTGGTTCCGTCCAGCCCCTTTTCCCCATATTACCGTGTAAGAAAATAAATTCTAGTAAACGGTAAATTCTGCTTTTGTGTCATCCTTACTTGCACCTACAGTCCATACCTCTTGCACTTCAGAGAGTTGATTTGTAGCAGGGAGTTGCGTTCCCTCTTCATAGAGGCATGCGTAACATAATGGGGGCTCATCCGGGATTCCATTAAACCCACCGGACCCTGCTGCACTGAGCTCTCTGTGGTTAGTGATTGAGGTGTGATGGTAGGTTGTGAGTTTGGATGACTTGTTTAGTTTGTGTTTTCAGTAGATTGTTGTGTACAAGATGGCTGCCTCAGCCATCTCCAAGTTCATTGAAGCGCCCTCTATTGATTGTTTGGTGAGGTTTCGAAAAGTAGACCTTATAACTATAGCTGACCATTATGGATTTGTTATCCCTGAGAAAGCCCTAAAGGCTGAGCTTTTGGTGCTAGTCAGGGAGGGTTTAGTGAGAGAAAGAATTCTCTCATTGCAAGGAGAGGAGACGGGTAGACCTTCCGATGTCAAGTCGGAGGACAGGGCGAAGGAAGGGGTTGCTCGTACCCCCTTTACATTGCCTCGATTCGATCCTTTATCTTCTGCTTCAGGTCGTTCAGAAGGGACCGCTAGGCTGAAGGTGAGGCTGGCCCGGTTAGAAATGGAGCAAAAAGATAAGGAGAGACAGATGCATTTTGATCTTGAAATTAGGAAAATAGAAGCCGACAAGGAGGTGAGGATCCGACAACTGGAGCTAGAAGCTGGCTCCGGTACGACTCCAAAAGCTGCTCATCATCAAGCCCACTTTGATGTAAGTAAAAATATCGCTTTAGTCCCACCATTCCGAGAGTCGGAAGTTGATTCCTATTTCTCTGCGTTTGAGCGTGTGGCCGCTGCGCTGCATTGGCCACTTGAGGTTTGGCCGCTCCTGTTACAATGTAAATTGTCTGGGAAAGCCCAGGAAGTAGTAGCTGCTCTCTCGCTGGAAGACAGTTTACATTACGAAACAGTTAAAACTACCGTGTTGCGGGCTTATGAGTTGGTGCCTGAAGCTTATAGACAGCGCTTCAGGAACCACAAGAAACCCTCTCACTGTACTTTTGTTGAGTTTGCTAGGGACAAAGAGTCTCTGTTTAATCGATGGTGTTCAGCCAGCAAAGCTAACACCTTTTCTGATATTCGGGAGTTGATGCTGTTGGAGGATTTTAAAAGCAACCTCCCTGATAGAATTGTAGTTCATTTAAATGAACAGAAAGTGGTGACATTGGCCCAGGCAGCAGTGTTGGCAGATGAGTATGCTTTGACACACAAGACTGTCTTTGGTGAGCCTCGTTTTGAAGGTAGACTGATTACGTCATCAGTGCCTCATTCAGGTCGCTTTTCCTCTGACAAGCCTTTTCATGAAATTCGTGAATGTTTTTACTGTCACCAAAAGGGTCACGTGATTGCGGATTGCCCAGTTTTGAAAAATAAACCGAAACAGTCCCAGTCACCATCCCCAAAAAGGAAAAGTTTGGGTTTAGTCAAGTCTTTGGCTCGTCCGTTGGTCCGAGGTATTGATTCAGCATTTGAGAAACCGGATCCTGTTTATGCTCCATTTATCTCTACCGGTTGTGTTTCCTTAACTGGAGAACAAGCTGATCAAAAGCCAATTAAAATCTTACGAGACACCGGGGCGGCGCAGTCAGTTATCATTACTGATGCTTTACCCTGGTCTCCTGAAACGTATTGTGGCTCACATGTTATATTACAGGGGATAGAGACAAAAACAGTACCTGTACCATTACACTGGGTCCACTTAGTGTCAGACTTGGTATCAGGACGTTTCCGTGTTGGTGTAGTGTCTACACTGCCAGTAAAAGGAGTCACATTGCTATTAGGGAATGATATTGCTGGTGGTAACGTTACTCCTGTGTTAGAGGTAGTAGACAACCCAGAAATCAAAATTGCAGATGAGAAATTGGTTCAAGCATTTCCACATGTTTTTCCTGCTTGTGTCTTAACGAGGGCACAATCTCGCAAGCTTGGAGATGTGGTGGATTTGGCTAGTTCCATTTTTGAGAATGTTGAAGTAGAAGACAATGCATCGAGTATTCCTTCTGCAAGTCCGACAGTTTTTACAGGAGTAAAAACTAAGGAAGGGGACTGCGAAATCGCGCCCCAATTACATGACATTCTTTTGTCTGTCACCCCTGAGAAGGTGATTGAATGTCAAAAAGGAGACACCAGTCTTCGTAAGTGTTTTGCTTCGGTAATTTCCATTGAGGAAGCTAAAACTAGAGAGACTGCCTACTTTATGGAAGCAGGAGTTTTGATGCGTAAATGGGCAGCTCATGACACTGTTAATGACTGGAGTGAAGTGTGTCAAGTGGTTGTTCCTACACCGTTCCGACAGCAGGTGCTGTCACTCGCCCATGACCAGGCGTGGTCTGGACATTTGGGGATCACAAAGACTTATAACCGGGTCCTTCGTCATTTTTTTTGGCCAGGTTTGAAGTCTGACGTGGTCCAATTTTGTAAAACATGTCACGTATGTCAACTCACTGGGAAAGCGAATCAAACAGTTCCTAGAGCACCGCTCTACCCGATTCCTGTGGTGGGGGAACCGTTTGAAAGAGTGATAGTTGATTGTGTAGGTCCGTTGCCGAAAACCAGGTCAGGTAACCAGTTCCTACTAACAATAATGTGCAGTGCTACTCGATACCCAGAGGCTATTCCTCTCCGTACTATTACGGCTAAGACTGTGGTGAAGGCACTGGTGAAGTTCTTCTCTACGTTTGGACTCCCTAAAGTAATCCAAACAGATCAGGGATCCAACTTTATGTCCAAAATGTTTTCAAATGTGTTAAAGACATTGTGTATTTCCCATCAGGTCTCAAGTCCGTATCATCCAGAGAGTCAAGGGGCTCTCGAACGCTGGCATCAGACGCTGAAGGCAATGCTACGCAAGTATTGTATGGATACCAGTACCGATTGGGATGAGGGGGTGCCCTTTGTCCTATTTGCTATTAGGGAAACGATACAAGAGTCCTTAGGGTTTAGCCCTGCTGACCTTGTGTTTGGACATACCCCAAGGGGTCCGCTGAAAGTGTTGAAGGAGCATATCTTATCTCCTACACCCAGTAGCGCCCCTAAAAATGTGTTGGATTATGTCAGTAAGATGCGGGAGAGACTGCACGCCGCATGTGCGTTGGCCCAAAAGTCTCTTTCCTCTTCGCAAAAACGCATGAAGGTGCATTATGACAAAAAGGCTGTTGGCCGTTCTTTTGCACCAGGGGATCAAGTTTTAGTTTTGTTGCCAATTCCTGGCTCATCTCTGTCAGCACGTTTTTCTGGACCATATCTGGTGGAAAAGAAACTCAGTGACACAAACTATGTGATAAAGACCCCAGATCGAAGGCGTTCTTCCCGTGTGTGTCATGTTAACATGCTAAAAGAATATTATGTACGTGACTCTCCAGACAGCTCCTCAAGTAAGCCGGTCCAGCCCGCCGTCTCCAGTGTGGCTGCGGTGGTGCTGAAGCCTGGCTGGGACCTAGAGGAGGATAAGGAGGATGGGTTGGAGTTACGCCATACGTTACAGCAGTGTGAACGCCTATGTAATTCAGAGATGCTGAAGAAGTTACCCTCTCAAATGGAACATTTGGATAGCGATCAAACTAAGGACCTTATCTTATTGATAAACAGTTTTCTCAGTGTGTTTCAGGACGTTCCAAGTCGCACGTCCATCTTGGAACATGACGTGGATGTGGGCAATGCTGCTCCTATACGTCAGCATCCGTACCGGGTTAATGCAAAGAAAAGGGAGGTAATGAAAAGTGAGGTAGCTTATTTATTACAGAATGACATGGCAAAACCCAGTAACAGCTCCTGGAGTTCCCCATGTATTCTTGTTCCTAAGCCTGACGGTACGTCCCGCTTATGCACGGACTATCGTCGTGTAAATGCAGTTACAAAGTCTGATTCTTTTCCTCTACCTCGATTAGATGACTGCATTGATAGAATTGGCTCTGCTGCTTACGTTAGTAAGTTAGATTTGTTAAAAGGTTATTGGCAGGTGCCTCTGACCTCTAGAGCTTCTGACATATCGGCTTTTGTTACGCCTGATAACTTTGTACAATACACTGTGATGCCCTTTGGAATGTGTAATGCACCTGCTACTTTTCAGCGCCTAGTTAACATTGTTTGCAGATGTGCCAAATTGTACTGCATACCTTGATGATGTGGTGATACATTCGTCTACTTGGTCTGATCATCTCTCCACTTTGAAAAGTGTGTTTCAGCGGTTGGAGAATGCTTCTTTAACCCTCAATTTGGCCAAGTGTGAGTTTGGGAAGGCTACGGTGACTTACTTAGGGAAACAAGTGGGACAAGGTCAAGTGCGCCCAGTATCTGGCAAGGTGGAGGCAATTGTTGCTTTTCCTGCTCCCACGACTCGACGCCAGTTGCGCAGATTCCTAGGGATGGTAGGGTACTATCGTACATTCTGTAAGAATTTCTCGACGGTAGTAGCTCCCCTTTCATCTCTGCTTAGTCCCAAGGTACCATTTAGGTGGTCCAAGGACTGTAACCATGCTTTTGAGTCCGCTAAAGCGCTACTTTGTAGTGCCCCAGTGCTTGCCGCCCCCAACTTTGACAAACCTTTTAAGCTGGAGGTTGACGCTAGTATAGTGGGGGTGGGTGCGGTTCTCTTACAGGAAGATGAAGACGGAGTGGATCGGCCCGTCAGTTTCTTCTCCCGTAAGTTCAACTCGTGTCAGTCAAGGTACTCCACAATTGAACAAGAGACGCTAGCTTTATTGCTAGCCTTACAGTTCTTTGAGGTATATGTGGGATCCAGTGCCTTGCCTGTAATGGTCTTCACGGACCATAATCCTTTAGTGTTCTTAAAGCAAATGTACAATCAGAACCGCCGCCTTATGCGGTGGGCTCTGATTGTACAAGGATATAATGTACAGATAGCCTATATGAAGGGCTCAGCGAATGTGGTTGCTTACGCTCTATCACGGGTTTACTAACTGGGGAAGCGTTGGTTTTTGTTATTACAAACTGTATGTTTGCAATTTTTGTGGTGGGCGTGTTACGTTCCCCAGTTTCTGTGTTCTGTTTTGTATTTGAGTGTGTGTTTCAGGAGATGGCTTCCTGAAGTACTCCCCAACCAGCTGATTGGTCAACCCCAGGCTAATTGGTGATTGGAGCTGACCCCGCCCCCTCGTCAAGAAGCAGCTGACTCTAATCACCATTGCCACCTGAAGATAAAAGCCAGTGTTCTGCCCAAGAGAGAGAGGAGAGATGAGAGTAGAGATTTGGAGATAAAAGATAGAATTGAATATTTTGGAGAGATCAAGAGAAATTAGAGATTGAGGGAGGGGAGAGGAGAGAGATGAGATAAGGAGTAGAGATTTGGAGATTGAGAGAGAGAAAATTTAGATTGTGATATAGTGTGGGTTGTGTATCAGAAAGTGTGGCATGTACTGTTGTTGTTGGTAGCAGTTTTTCTATGTCCTGTGTTTGTGAGTGTTTGTGAAATCATTAATATTTACTCTGTTTCATTTGTTCCCAGGGGGGAAGGAGAAGGCACTTTGGGAGTGCTTAGGCAAGAGGCCCGAGGGCATACATATACCCGTAGTATATTTACTGTCTAGGCACACTAGGTAAGACCTGGGCGGACCACCCCCTGTATTTTGGTTAGGGCACCAGGCGGTGTTAAGTTAGGTAAGTTAAGTGGGTAGGCAGGTTAGATAGGAGAGGGGGAACTTTGATATTTACTTTCTTTGCTTTGGTTCCGTCCAGCCCCTTTTCCCCATATTACCGTGTAAGAAAATAAATTCTAGTAAACGGTAAATTCTGCTTTTGTGTCATCCTTACTTGCACCTACAGTCCATACCTCTTGCACTTCAGAGAGTTGATTTGTAGCAGGGAGTTGCGTTCCCTCTTCATAGAGGCATGCGTAACATAATGGGGGCTCATCCGGGATTCCATTAAACCCACCGGACCCTGCTGCACTGAGCTCTCTGTGGTTAGTGATTGAGGTGTGATGGTAGGTTGTGAGTTTGGATGACTTGTTTAGTTTGTGTTTTCAGTAGATTGTTGTGTACAAGATGGCTGCCTCAGCCATCTCCAAGTTCATTGAAGCGCCCTCTATTGATTGTTTGGTGAGGTTTCGAAAAGTAGACCTTATAACTATAGCTGACCATTATGGATTTGTTATCCCTGAGAAAGCCCTAAAGGCTGAGCTTTTGGTGCTAGTCAGGGAGGGTTTAGTGAGAGAAAGAATTCTCTCATTGCAAGGAGAGGAGACGGGTAGACCTTCCGATGTCAAGTCGGAGGACAGGGCGAAGGAAGGGGTTGCTCGTACCCCCTTTACATTGCCTCGATTCGATCCTTTATCTTCTGCTTCAGGTCGTTCAGAAGGGACCGCTAGGCTGAAGGTGAGGCTGGCCCGGTTAGAAATGGAGCAAAAAGATAAGGAGAGACAGATGCATTTTGATCTTGAAATTAGGAAAATAGAAGCCGACAAGGAGGTGAGGATCCGACAACTGGAGCTAGAAGCTGGCTCCGGTACGACTCCAAAAGCTGCTCATCATCAAGCCCACTTTGATGTAAGTAAAAATATCGCTTTAGTCCCACCATTCCGAGAGTCGGAAGTTGATTCCTATTTCTCTGCGTTTGAGCGTGTGGCCGCTGCGCTGCATTGGCCACTTGAGGTTTGGCCGCTCCTGTTACAATGTAAATTGTCTGGGAAAGCCCAGGAAGTAGTAGCTGCTCTCTCGCTGGAAGACAGTTTACATTACGAAACAGTTAAAACTACCGTGTTGCGGGCTTATGAGTTGGTGCCTGAAGCTTATAGACAGCGCTTCAGGAACCACAAGAAACCCTCTCACTGTACTTTTGTTGAGTTTGCTAGGGACAAAGAGTCTCTGTTTAATCGATGGTGTTCAGCCAGCAAAGCTAACACCTTTTCTGATATTCGGGAGTTGATGCTGTTGGAGGATTTTAAAAGCAACCTCCCTGATAGAATTGTAGTTCATTTAAATGAACAGAAAGTGGTGACATTGGCCCAGGCAGCAGTGTTGGCAGATGAGTATGCTTTGACACACAAGACTGTCTTTGGTGAGCCTCGTTTTGAAGGTAGACTGATTACGTCATCAGTGCCTCATTCAGGTCGCTTTTCCTCTGACAAGCCTTTTCATGAAATTCGTGAATGTTTTTACTGTCACCAAAAGGGTCACGTGATTGCGGATTGCCCAGTTTTGAAAAATAAACCGAAACAGTCCCAGTCACCATCCCCAAAAAGGAAAAGTTTGGGTTTAGTCAAGTCTTTGGCTCGTCCGTTGGTCCGAGGTATTGATTCAGCATTTGAGAAACCGGATCCTGTTTATGCTCCATTTATCTCTACCGGTTGTGTTTCCTTAACTGGAGAACAAGCTGATCAAAAGCCAATTAAAATCTTACGAGACACCGGGGCGGCGCAGTCAGTTATCATTACTGATGCTTTACCCTGGTCTCCTGAAACGTATTGTGGCTCACATGTTATATTACAGGGGATAGAGACAAAAACAGTACCTGTACCATTACACTGGGTCCACTTAGTGTCAGACTTGGTATCAGGACGTTTCCGTGTTGGTGTAGTGTCTACACTGCCAGTAAAAGGAGTCACATTGCTATTAGGGAATGATATTGCTGGTGGTAACGTTACTCCTGTGTTAGAGGTAGTAGACAACCCAGAAATCAAAATTGCAGATGAGAAATTGGTTCAAGCATTTCCACATGTTTTTCCTGCTTGTGTCTTAACGAGGGCACAATCTCGCAAGCTTGGAGATGTGGTGGATTTGGCTAGTTCCATTTTTGAGAATGTTGAAGTAGAAGACAATGCATCGAGTATTCCTTCTGCAAGTCCGACAGTTTTTACAGGAGTAAAAACTAAGGAAGGGGACTGCGAAATCGCGCCCCAATTACATGACATTCTTTTGTCTGTCACCCCTGAGAAGGTGATTGAATGTCAAAAAGGAGACACCAGTCTTCGTAAGTGTTTTGCTTCGGTAATTTCCATTGAGGAAGCTAAAACTAGAGAGACTGCCTACTTTATGGAAGCAGGAGTTTTGATGCGTAAATGGGCAGCTCATGACACTGTTAATGACTGGAGTGAAGTGTGTCAAGTGGTTGTTCCTACACCGTTCCGACAGCAGGTGCTGTCACTCGCCCATGACCAGGCGTGGTCTGGACATTTGGGGATCACAAAGACTTATAACCGGGTCCTTCGTCATTTTTTTTGGCCAGGTTTGAAGTCTGACGTGGTCCAATTTTGTAAAACATGTCACGTATGTCAACTCACTGGGAAAGCGAATCAAACAGTTCCTAGAGCACCGCTCTACCCGATTCCTGTGGTGGGGGAACCGTTTGAAAGAGTGATAGTTGATTGTGTAGGTCCGTTGCCGAAAACCAGGTCAGGTAACCAGTTCCTACTAACAATAATGTGCAGTGCTACTCGATACCCAGAGGCTATTCCTCTCCGTACTATTACGGCTAAGACTGTGGTGAAGGCACTGGTGAAGTTCTTCTCTACGTTTGGACTCCCTAAAGTAATCCAAACAGATCAGGGATCCAACTTTATGTCCAAAATGTTTTCAAATGTGTTAAAGACATTGTGTATTTCCCATCAGGTCTCAAGTCCGTATCATCCAGAGAGTCAAGGGGCTCTCGAACGCTGGCATCAGACGCTGAAGGCAATGCTACGCAAGTATTGTATGGATACCAGTACCGATTGGGATGAGGGGGTGCCCTTTGTCCTATTTGCTATTAGGGAAACGATACAAGAGTCCTTAGGGTTTAGCCCTGCTGACCTTGTGTTTGGACATACCCCAAGGGGTCCGCTGAAAGTGTTGAAGGAGCATATCTTATCTCCTACACCCAGTAGCGCCCCTAAAAATGTGTTGGATTATGTCAGTAAGATGCGGGAGAGACTGCACGCCGCATGTGCGTTGGCCCAAAAGTCTCTTTCCTCTTCGCAAAAACGCATGAAGGTGCATTATGACAAAAAGGCTGTTGGCCGTTCTTTTGCACCAGGGGATCAAGTTTTAGTTTTGTTGCCAATTCCTGGCTCATCTCTGTCAGCACGTTTTTCTGGACCATATCTGGTGGAAAAGAAACTCAGTGACACAAACTATGTGATAAAGACCCCAGATCGAAGGCGTTCTTCCCGTGTGTGTCATGTTAACATGCTAAAAGAATATTATGTACGTGACTCTCCAGACAGCTCCTCAAGTAAGCCGGTCCAGCCCGCCGTCTCCAGTGTGGCTGCGGTGGTGCTGAAGCCTGGCTGGGACCTAGAGGAGGATAAGGAGGATGGGTTGGAGTTACGCCATACGTTACAGCAGTGTGAACGCCTATGTAATTCAGAGATGCTGAAGAAGTTACCCTCTCAAATGGAACATTTGGATAGCGATCAAACTAAGGACCTTATCTTATTGATAAACAGTTTTCTCAGTGTGTTTCAGGACGTTCCAAGTCGCACGTCCATCTTGGAACATGACGTGGATGTGGGCAATGCTGCTCCTATACGTCAGCATCCGTACCGGGTTAATGCAAAGAAAAGGGAGGTAATGAAAAGTGAGGTAGCTTATTTATTACAGAATGACATGGCAAAACCCAGTAACAGCTCCTGGAGTTCCCCATGTATTCTTGTTCCTAAGCCTGACGGTACGTCCCGCTTATGCACGGACTATCGTCGTGTAAATGCAGTTACAAAGTCTGATTCTTTTCCTCTACCTCGATTAGATGACTGCATTGATAGAATTGGCTCTGCTGCTTACGTTAGTAAGTTAGATTTGTTAAAAGGTTATTGGCAGGTGCCTCTGACCTCTAGAGCTTCTGACATATCGGCTTTTGTTACGCCTGATAACTTTGTACAATACACTGTGATGCCCTTTGGAATGTGTAATGCACCTGCTACTTTTCAGCGCCTAGTTAACATTGTTTGCAGATGTGCCAAATTGTACTGCATACCTTGATGATGTGGTGATACATTCGTCTACTTGGTCTGATCATCTCTCCACTTTGAAAAGTGTGTTTCAGCGGTTGGAGAATGCTTCTTTAACCCTCAATTTGGCCAAGTGTGAGTTTGGGAAGGCTACGGTGACTTACTTAGGGAAACAAGTGGGACAAGGTCAAGTGCGCCCAGTATCTGGCAAGGTGGAGGCAATTGTTGCTTTTCCTGCTCCCACGACTCGACGCCAGTTGCGCAGATTCCTAGGGATGGTAGGGTACTATCGTACATTCTGTAAGAATTTCTCGACGGTAGTAGCTCCCCTTTCATCTCTGCTTAGTCCCAAGGTACCATTTAGGTGGTCCAAGGACTGTAACCATGCTTTTGAGTCCGCTAAAGCGCTACTTTGTAGTGCCCCAGTGCTTGCCGCCCCCAACTTTGACAAACCTTTTAAGCTGGAGGTTGACGCTAGTATAGTGGGGGTGGGTGCGGTTCTCTTACAGGAAGATGAAGACGGAGTGGATCGGCCCGTCAGTTTCTTCTCCCGTAAGTTCAACTCGTGTCAGTCAAGGTACTCCACAATTGAACAAGAGACGCTAGCTTTATTGCTAGCCTTACAGTTCTTTGAGGTATATGTGGGATCCAGTGCCTTGCCTGTAATGGTCTTCACGGACCATAATCCTTTAGTGTTCTTAAAGCAAATGTACAATCAGAACCGCCGCCTTATGCGGTGGGCTCTGATTGTACAAGGATATAATGTACAGATAGCCTATATGAAGGGCTCAGCGAATGTGGTTGCTTACGCTCTATCACGGGTTTACTAACTGGGGAAGCGTTGGTTTTTGTTATTACAAACTGTATGTTTGCAATTTTTGTGGTGGGCGTGTTACGTTCCCCAGTTTCTGTGTTCTGTTTTGTATTTGAGTGTGTGTTTCAGGAGATGGCTTCCTGAAGTACTCCCCAACCAGCTGATTGGTCAACCCCAGGCTAATTGGTGATTGGAGCTGACCCCGCCCCCTCGTCAAGAAGCAGCTGACTCTAATCACCATTGCCACCTGAAGATAAAAGCCAGTGTTCTGCCCAAGAGAGAGAGGAGAGATGAGAGTAGAGATTTGGAGATAAAAGATAGAATTGAATATTTTGGAGAGATCAAGAGAAATTAGAGATTGAGGGAGGGGAGAGGAGAGAGATGAGATAAGGAGTAGAGATTTGGAGATTGAGAGAGAGAAAATTTAGATTGTGATATAGTGTGGGTTGTGTATCAGAAAGTGTGGCATGTACTGTTGTTGTTGGTAGCAGTTTTTCTATGTCCTGTGTTTGTGAGTGTTTGTGAAATCATTAATATTTACTCTGTTTCATTTGTTCCCAGGGGGGAAGGAGAAGGCACTTTGGGAGTGCTTAGGCAAGAGGCCCGAGGGCATACATATACCCGTAGTATATTTACTGTCTAGGCACACTAGGTAAGACCTGGGCGGACCACCCCCTGTATTTTGGTTAGGGCACCAGGCGGTGTTAAGTTAGGTAAGTTAAGTGGGTAGGCAGGTTAGATAGGAGAGGGGGAACTTTGATATTTACTTTCTTTGCTTTGGTTCCGTCCAGCCCCTTTTCCCCATATTACCGTGTAAGAAAATAAATTCTAGTAAACGGTAAATTCTGCTTTTGTGTCATCCTTACTCGCACCTACAGTCCATACCTCTTGCACTTCAGAGAGTTGAGTTGTAGCAGGGAGTTGCGTTCCCTCTTCTCAGAGGCGTGCGTAACAGTCTCTGATTGGAAATCATACTTAGGCAGCCTTTTTCCCACCTGTGTTTTGTGAGTAGTTATTTTCTGTTTAGTCTCTGTTACCTGACAGAACTGTTCGCTTTCGTTTTGTTACTTTGTTCGAGTGTTTTTTGATAATAAATAAAATCATGAACACTTTTCACGCTGCGCTTCCGACGACAGGCGTTACACACACCAACTATTCATCAGTGGTGGGGGTAATGAGTTCTATCTCGTTAGTTCACACACATCACGTAAAATAATACATAAATAATACTAATCAATAAATCCCTTTTAGATGTAATAGAATTTCCATTACTAATAGTTACTATCACTCACCGCATATGAAGAGTTTCTTTCCAAAACGCTATATATTCATTTTTAGAAATGTTGGTAAATTATATTTTATTGTTTAAAGACATTTTTCACCATCTACTCAAGGCATGGGGTTGTTCAATGATAGACATGTACAGTGACTTTGGAAAGTATTCAGACCCCATCCCTTTTTTCACATTTTGTTACATTACAGCCTTATTCTAAGTTGGATTCAATTGTTATTTCCCCTCATCAATCTACACACAATACCGCATCATGAGACATTTTTAGAAATTACAGCCTCAAGTCTTCTTGGGTATGACGCTACAAGCTTGGTACACCTGTATTTGGGGAGTTTCTCCCATTCTTCTCTGCAGATGCTCTCAAGCTCTGTCAGGTTGGATGGGGAGCGTTGCTGCACAGCTATTTTAGGTCTCTCCAGGGATGTTCAATCGGGTTCAAGTCCGGACTCTGGCTGGGCCACTCAGGACATTCAGAGACTTGTCCCAAAGGCCATTCCTGTGTTGTCTTGGCTGTGTGTTTATGGTCATTGTCCTGTTGGAAGGTGAACCTTCGCCCCAGTCTGAGGTCCTGAACACTCTGGAGCAGGTTTTCATCAAGGATCTCTCTGTACTTTGCTCCATTCATCTTTCCGTTGATCCTGACTAGTCTCCCAGTCCCTGCTGCTGAAAAACATCCCCACAGTATGATGCTGCCACCACCATGCTTCACTGTAGGGATGGTGCAAGGTTTCCTCCAGATGTGACGCTTGGCATTCAGGCCAAAGAGTTCAATCTTGGTTTCATCAGACCAGATATCTTGTTTCTGAGAGTCCTTTAGGTTCCTTTTGGCGAACTCCAAGCAGGCTGTCATGTGCCTTTTACTGAAGAGTGGCTTCCGCCTGATTGGTGGAGTGCTGCAGAGATGGTTGTCCTTCTGGAAGGTTCTCCCATCTCCACAGAGGAACTCCGGAGCTCTGTCAGAGTGACCATTGGGTTCTTGTTCACCTCCATGACCAAGGTCCTTCTCCCCCGATTGCTCAGTTTGGCCGGTCGGCCAGCTCTAGGAAGAGTCTTGGTGGTTCTAAACTTCTTCCATTTAAGAATGATGGAGGCCACTGTGTTCTTGGGGACCTTGAATTATCCAGAATTTATTCCCCAGATCTGTGGCTAGACACAATCCTGTCTCGGATCTCTACGGATAATTCCTTCGACCTCATGGCTTGGTTTATGCTCTGACATGCACTGTCAAATAGTCTTATATAGACAGGTGTGTGCCTTTCCAAATTATGTCCAATCAATTGAGTTTACCACAGGTGGACTCCAATCAAGTTGTTGAAACATCTCAAGGATGATCAATGGAAATAGGATACACCTGAGCTCAGTTTCAAGTGTCATTGAAAAGGGTCTGAATACTTATGTAAATAAGGTATTTATGTTTGTCATTTTTTTATAAATTAGCAAACATTTCAAAAAACCTGTTTTCGCTTTGTCATTATGGGGTATTGTGTGTAGACTGATGAGGAATTCTTTTTTACTTAATCCATTTTAGAATAAGGCTGTAACGTAACAAAATGTGGAAAAAGGGAAG
The DNA here is from genome assembly GCF_016432855.1 of Salvelinus namaycush. Lineage (NCBI taxonomy): Eukaryota > Metazoa > Chordata > Actinopteri > Salmoniformes > Salmonidae > Salvelinus > Salvelinus namaycush. The sequence continues at coordinate 34,226,035 of NC_052335.1, forward strand.
GGGTCTGAATACTTTCCGAATGCACTGTATTAGTTTGAAATCTATCACGAGATGATTTCATTTCAGAGAGACAAATAATCATGTTTTTTTGCTAAATGCTATACAGTTGAAGTCGTATGTTTACATACACCTTAGCCAAATACATTTAGTCTCAGTTTTTCACAATTCCTGACATTTAATCCTCGTAAAAATTCCCTGTCTGAGGTCAGTTAGGATCACCACTTTATTTTAAGAATGTGAAATGTCCGAATAATAGTAGAGAGAATGATTTATTTCAGCTTTTATTTCTTTCATCAAATTCCCAGTGGGTCAGAAGTTTACATACACTCAATTAGTATTTGGCAGCATTGCCTTTAAATTGTTTAACTTGGGCCAGACATTTCGGGTAGCCTTCCACAAGTTTCCCACAATAAGTTGGGTGAATTTCGGCCCATTTTTCTTGACAGAGCTGGTGTAACTGAGTCAGGTTTGTAGGCCCCCTTGCTCACACGCTTTTTCAGTTCTGCCCACAAATGTTCTATAGGATTGAGGTCAGGGCTTTGTGATGGCCACTCCAATACCTTGACTTTGTTGTCCTTAAGCCATTTTGCCGCAACTTCGGAAGTATGCTTGGGGTTGTTGTCCATTTGGAAGACCCATTTACGATCAAGCTTTAACTTCCTGACTGATGTCTTGAGATGTTGCTTCAATATATCCACATAATTTTCCTGCCTCTTGATGCCATCTATTTTGTGAAGTTCACCAGTCCCTCCTGCAGCAAAGCACCCCAACAACATGATGCTGCCACCCCCGTGCTTCACGGTTGGGATGGTGTTCTTCGGCTTGCAAGCGCCCCCCTTTTTCCTCCAAACATAACGATGGTCATTATGGCCAAACAGTTATTTTTTTGTTTCATCAGACCAGAGGACATTTCTTCAAAAAGTCCGATCTTTGTCCCCATGTGCAGTTGCAAACTGTAGTCTGGCTTTTTTATGGCGGTTTTGGAGCAGTGTCTTCTTCCTTGCTGAGCGGCCTTTCAGCTTATGTCGATATAGGACTCGTTTTACTGTGTAGTTTTGTATCTATTTCCTCCAGCATCTTCACAAGGTCCTTTGCTGTTGTTCTGGGATTGATTTGCACTTTTCGCACCAAAGTACTTTTATCTCTAGGAGACAGAATGCGTCTCCTTCCTGAGCAGTATGATGGCTTCGTGGTCCCATGGTGTTTATACTTGCGTACTATTGTTTGTACAGATGAACGTGGTACCTTCAGACGTTTGGAAATTGCTCCCAAGGATGAACCAGACTTGTGGAGGTCTACAATTATTTTTCTGAGGTCTTGGCTGGTTTCTTTTGATTTTCCCATGATGTCAAGCAAAGAGGCACTGAGTTTGAAGGTAGGCCTTGAAATACATCCACAGGTACACCTCCAATTGACTCAAATGATGTCAATTAGCCTATCAGAAGCTTCTAAAGCCATGACATCATTTGCTGGAATTTTTCAAGCTGTTTAAAGGCACAGTCAACTTAGTGTATATAAACTTCTGACCCACTGGAATTGTGATACAGTGAATTAGAAGTGAAATAATCTGTCTGTAAACAATTGTTGGAAAAAGTACTTGAGTCATGCACAAAGTAGATGTCCTAACCGACTTGCCAAAACTATAGTTTGTATAACAAGAAATGTGTGGAGTGGTTGAAAAACGAGTTTTAATGACTCCAACCTAAGTGTATGTAAACTTCCGACTTCAACTGTATATCCTCCACACTCTCTGAGAAACAAGTAGTACTGCTAGGTTTTACACAGTCTAATGTAACAAATAACTTTAATAAATAACGATACAAATGATACATTTCTGATGTCAATATTGTCAATCTAAAAAAAATATTGAAATAAAATGAATCGGTAAAGTAATATGAGATCCGGGAGCCGATTGGCCATCTGGCAATTCTAGCAAATGCCATATGGGCTGGACAATTTGGGTTGGGTTGGCTTTGGAAATTGACACACAGGGTGCCTATAAACACAGACAGAGCACATTGTCACCTCAATCAAACCTTCCTGTTTTTTGGGCAGTTAAAACCATGATTTGGTCAAACAGTAAAGAGCATTATCCTCATGATTCCTGTAATGAAAGCGTCTGCCCAGCCCCTCTGCCTGTTTCATTGGGGCCTGGTGCTTGGATGAGCAAGCCACTCTCCTCTACCCCGATGCGCTCAAGAGAAGAAAGAAAAACATTTAAAAACGCAATTGCTGGAAAAACACAGCTTTGAAAGCTTCGTCCATATGACCCTGTCGAAGAGAAGAGGATCGCAGCTTTCTGTGAGTACTGTCAATATTCAGCTCAATAGAAACTATTTTACAACCAAGATATTTGATATGGCTTTGCGATATGGAATAACGCAGATGCAGAATGTGCACCAGCCATTGCGAGGGAATATACCTATAGGTCTATAACTACTTAGAGTTAATATGTTTTGAGTTAAGCAATCATTTCTCTTTAAAAAAAAACACAAATGTGAAAAATTCATGGATATAGCGTTTTGGAAATAAACTTCTTCACACTCCTCTAAGGGAAATATCTACCACATCACTGACACTCACTCGCAGTGGGGAGAAAGGTGAGTCGATGGTGATGTCATCTTCCAGGGGTGTGATCCTGAGGAAGTCAACGTGTTTGGGGCGGGAGAGGCAAGATGGAAGGGAGAGAGACCGGCAGTAGGACAGAGACTCTTCCACCTCTCTCTGCCAGATCTCCTCCTGTCTCCTCAGGGACTCGTCTCTCTGCCAGATCTCCTCCTGTCTCCCCAGGGACTCGTCTCTCTGCCAGGTCTCCTCCTGTCTCCTCAGGGACTCGTCTCTCTGCCAGATCTCCTCCTGTCTCCTCAGGGACTCGTCTCTCTGCCAGATCTCCTCCTGTCTCCCCAGTGACTCGTCTCTCTGCCAGATCTCCTCCTGTCTCCCCAGGGACTCGTCTCTCTGCCAGATCTCCTCCTGTCTCCTCAGGGACTCGTCTCTCTGCCATATCTCCTCCTGTCTCCCCAGGAACTCGTCTCTCTGCCAGGTCACCTCCTGTCTCCCCAGTGACTCGTCTCTCTGCCAGATCTCCTCCTGTCTCCCCAGTGACTCGTCTCTCTGCCAGATCTCCTCCTGTCTCCTCAGGGACTCGTCTCTCTGCCAGATCTCCTCCTGTCTCCCCAGTGACTCGTCTCTCTGCCAGGTCTCCTCCTGTCTCCTCAGGGACTCGTCTCTCTGCCAGATCTCCTCCTGTCTCCTCAGGGACTCGTCTCTCTGCCAGGTCACCTCCTGTCTCCTCAGGGACTCATCTAAAGAGAAGAGACAACCGGAACATCCGAGTTGGTAGAAGTTTAAATTTGGGATACATTTCATTTTAAATTCAATCAATTCAGGAAGTGACTTGAAATTCAATGAATGAATGGAAACCCCCACATAGAAACCATTCCTCTTAAGCTGGGTAGAAGTTGGTATTGTGTAATGTGCTTAACAAGTCCAGTTCCACCTTCTACTACAGTAATGCTTATTGGCCAAGGTTGACATCACCAGTTAATACATCAACCTTCTGTAAGGCCATATCTTTCCCTAAGTTTCCTAATGCATTTCCTAATGCAAAAGAATTCATACAAATGAACTCTGACTGAGTGTAATAACCAGGGCACTACAGCACCCACAATACTGTATGGTTCTGTATAAAGTTAAGCTGTGGCACCACCTTCAGAATGAGTTCTTCATGACCTTCTGAACATCAACTAAGTAGCCCCCAGTGGTGGAAAAAGTACTAAACAGTCATACTTGAGTAAAAGTAAAGATACCTTAATAGAAAATGACTCAAGTAAAAGTGAAAGTCACCCAGTAAAATACTACTTAAGTAGAAGTCTAAAGGTATTTGGTTTTAAATATACTTAAGTATGGAAAGTAAATGTAATTTCTAAAATATATATTAAGCACACCAGACGGCACCAATTTTTTTTATTTTTATGGATAGCCAGGGGCACACATCATTTACAAATAAAGCATTTGTGTTTAGTAAGTCTGCCAGATCAGAGGCAGTAGGGATGACCAGGGATGTTCTCTTGATAAGTGTATGAATTTGACCATTTTCCTGTCCTGTTAAGCACAACAAATGTACTTTTGGGTGTAAGGGAAAATGTATGGAGTAAAAAGTGCAGTATTTTCTTTCGGGATGTAATGAAGAAAAAGTAAAAGTTTTCAAAAATAAAGTACAGATACTCAAAAAAAATGACTTAAGTAGTACTTTAAAGTATTTTTTACTTTACCCCACTGGTAGCCCCAGCCCATATAACAGCATGGAACTGTACTGATATTGTAAATAATCACAAGTCTAATCAGCTCATGTCCTTCCTGTTAACCTGTAATGAGATGTGAATGACTGAGATACACTACTTGACCAAAAGTTTGTGGACACCTGCTCATCGAACATCTCATTCCAAAATTATGGGCATTAATATGGAGTTGGTCCCCCCTTTGCTGCTATAACAGCCTCCCTCCACTCTTCTGGGAAGCGTTTCCACTAGATATTGTAACATTGCTGCGGGAACTTGCCACAAGAGCATTAGTGAGGTCGGGCACTGATATTGGGTGATTAGTCCTGGCTTGCAGTCGACGTTTCAATTCATCCTAAAGGTGTTCGATGGGGTTGAGGATCAGGGCTCAGTGCAGCCAGTCAAATTCTTCCACACCGATCTCGACAAACCATTTCTGTATGGACCTCTCTTTGTGCACGGGGGCATTGTCATGCTGAAACAGGAGAGGACCTTCCCCAAACTGTTGCCACAAAGTTGGAAGCACAGAATCGTCTAGAATGTCATTGTATGCTGTAGCGATTTCCCTTCACTGGAACTAAGGGACCTAGCCCAAACCATGAAAAACAGCCCCAGACCATTATTCCTCCTCCACCAAACTTTGCAGTTGGCTCTATGCATTGGGGCAGGTAGCGTTCTCTTGGCATGTGCCAAACCCAGATTTGTCTGTTGGACTGCCAGATAGTGAAGCGTGATTCATCACTCCAGAGAACATGTTTCCACTGCTCCAGAGTCCAATGGCAGCGAGCTTTACACCACTCCAGCCGACGCTTGGTGTTGCGCATGGCGAACATAGGCTTGTGTGCGGCTGCTCGGCCATGGAAACCCATTTCATGAAGCTCCTGACAAACAGTTATTGTGGCAACATTGCTTCTAGAGGCAGTTTGGAACTCGGTAGTGAGTGTTGCAACCGAGGAGAGACTATTTTTACGCACTTCAGCACTCGGCGATCCCATTCTGTGAGCTTGTGTGGCCTACCACTTTGCGGCTGAGCCGTTGTTGCTCCTAGACATTTCCACATCACAATAACAGCACTTATAGTTGATCGGTGCAGCTCTGGCAGGGCTTGTTGGAAAGGTGGCATCCTATGACGTGACTGTGTGCTCGATTTTATACACCTGTCAGCAACGGTTGTGGCTGAAATAGCCGAATCCACTAATTAGAAGGGGTGTCCACATACTTTGTATATATATAGTCTATGTGTGTGCCAGGTAGGATGATAACAGAGGGCTCAGCTGGTGAGGCTGTCTGGATAAAGATGTCTGGTTGGCAGGAATACCAGGGTGATGGACACTGTGTTAATTGGTCAGCCACATCGTGTGTGTGGCCGATGGCCATGCGGGAGCCAAAATCACCAGACGGCCTGTCTGCACATTGCTGTTATTCAACAGGCAGCGCCCAGCCAAAGAGACAGAGAGCAAAGACAGAGAACAGAGAGAGAGAGCAGAGACAGAGAGCAGAGACAGAGAGCAGAGACAGAGAGCAGAAAAAGAGAGCAGAGACAGAGAGCAGAGACAGAGAGCAGAGAGAGACACAGAGAGATAAAGAGATAGAGGGAGAGAAGGAGAAAAAGAGATAACATCCTCAATTCGTCGCGTCATGGACTCTACAAGGTGTCGAAAGCATTCCACAGAGACGCTGAGCCATGTTGACTCCAATGCTTCCCACGGTTGTGTCAAGTTGTTTGGATGTCCTTTTGGTGGTGGACCATTCTTTTTTTAAGGGGTGGATCAGCTTAATATTGCAGAAAGATTGTTGCTTCCATCAATGCATCCTTTCCAAACCCCATATATATATTTTTGTAAATATATCCATATACATACACATATGCATACATATACACATATAAACATACACATACCTATATTGATATACATACTTTTTCTTTGAATATACCTTTATTATTCCCCCCAAACCCTACCACCCCTCCCCCAATTGGAGTAAACTAATAAACAATAACACTTAGGCTTCTACCTTCAGTTTATATTTATTATACACATTTTACAGACACAATCTATTTTACAGTAGTTATATTTAGTTTGTTTTTAGTCCTTCCTCTATTTATGATGTTCATCCAGTGTGATTTCTATTTGTAACTGTGTTATTCCACAACATTTCTGAACCTATATACATTTTACAAACCCTGTATGTTTTACATTGGTTATCTTGTTGTTATTAGTCCCACTTTTCAGCTCCATTCAACCCCTCCTCCCATCTATCTCTTAAAACACCATCCATTTTAGATTTCTATTTGCCATATACAGTGGGGCAAAAAAGTATTTAGTCAGCCACCAATTGTGCAAGTTCTCCCACTTAAAAATATGAGAGAGGCCTGTAATCTTCATCATAGGTACACTTCAACTATGACAGACAAAATGAGAAAAAAAATCCAGAAAATCACATTGTAGGATTTTTTATGAATTTATTTGCAAATTATGGTGGAAAATAAGTATTTGGTCACCTACAAACAAGGAAGATTTCTGGCTCTCACAGACCTGTAACTTCTTCTTTAAGAGGCTCCTCTGTCCTCCACTCGTTACCTGTATTAATGGCACCTGTTTGAACTTGTTATCAGTATAAAAGACACCTGTCCACAACCTCAAACAGTCACACTCCAAACTCCACTATGGCCAAGACCAAAGAGCTGTCAAAGGACACCAGAAACAAAATTGTAGACCTGCACCAGGCTGGGAAGACTGAATCTGCAATAGGTAAGCAGCTTGGTTTGAAGAAATCAACTGTGGGAGCAATTATTAGGAAATGGAAGACATACAAGACCACTGATAATCTCCCTCGATCTGGGGCTCCACGCAAGATCTCACCCCGTGGGGTCAAAATGATCACAAGAACGGTGAGCAAAAATCCCAGAACCACACGGGGGGACCTAGTGAATGACCTGCAGAGAGCTGGGACCAAAGTAACAAAGCCTACCATCAGTAACACACTACGCCGCCAGGGACTCAAATCCTGCAGTGCCAGACGTGTCCCCCTGCTTAAGCCAGTACATGTCCAGGCCCGTCTGAAGTTTGCTAGAGAGCATTTGGATGATCCAGAAGAAGATTGGGAGAATGTCATATGGTCAGATGAAACCAAAATAGAACTTTTTGGTAAAAACTCAACTCGTCGTGTTTGGAGGACAAAGAATGCTGAGTTGCATCCAAAGAACACCATACCTACTGTGAAGCATGGGGGTGGAAACATCATGCTTTGGGGCTGTTTTTCTGCAAAGGGACCAGGACGACTGATCCGTGTAAAGGAAAGAATGAATGGGGCCATGTATCGTGAGATTTTGAGTGAAAACCTCCTTCCATCAGCAAGGGCATTGAAGATGAAACGTGGCTGGGTCTTTCAGCATGACAATGATCCCAAACACACCACCCGGGCAACGAAGGAGTGGCTTCGTAAGAAGCATTTCAAGGTCCTGGAGTGGCCTAGCCAGTCTCCAGAACTCAACCCCATAGAAAATCTTTGGAGGGAGTTGAAAGTCCGTGTTGCCCAGCAACAGCCTCAAAACATCACTGCTCTAGAGGAGATCTGCATGGAGGAATGGGCCAAAATACCAGCAACAGTGTGTGAAAACCTTGTGAAGACTTACAGAAAACGTTTGACCTCTGTCATTGCCAACAAAGGGTATATAACAAAGTATTGAGATAAACTTTTGTTATTGACCAAATACTTATTTTCCACCATAATTTGCAAATAAATTAATTAAAAATCCTACAATGTGATTTTCTGGATTTTTTTTCTTCTCATTTTGTCTGTCATAGTTGAAGTGTACCTATGATGAAAATTACAGGCCTCTCTCATCTTTTTAAGTGGGAGAACTTGCACAATTGGTGGCTGACTAAATACTTTTTTGCCCCACTGTATTTTTCAACTGTGCTGTGATGCTTCACAAAAGTACTGAACCTTTCTTTTCTCATAGCTTCTACAGATTGTAAATTAAAAATACAAATTTTTGCTAAAATAATTATTATATTATTGATTGATTGACTATGGCTTTTCAAATCACCCAGTATTTCTATCTGCAGCGTTAGTTCAAGGGAAATGTTGCAATTCTTCAGCCATACCTGGACCTGTGACCAAAAACGAGCTACATACAGACAATGGCAAAATAAATGATCTAATGACTCTGCCTCCTCACAGCAGAATCTGCAGAGCTGGGAAGATTGTATCCCCCATATATATAACATTCTATTGGTTGCAAGAATTTTGTACAGTAATTTAAATTGAAAAATTAGAAGTTTTGAATCCGGCATTGTTTTGCGTATCAATTCATAAACCATGTGCCATGGAATGGGTACATCGAAAATCTCTTCCCAACTATTTTGCAATTTATACGACACAGCTGTCAGTTTTTTTGGTCCTTAAATGAAATTTGTATATGTTTTTATTCATCACACTTTTCTTTAACCATTTATGTTCTTTAATACAGGGCCGACAGACAAGTTCCTTACTTTTCTCCCCTTCTACTTGCCTCTTCCATTTTTGTGGTAATGCTGCAATTAGTTGGTTGTAATTTTGGGTAGAGCAGACATTTCCATATGTCTGTGTTAGCTGCATGTGTGACATAACTCCACCAATCCTATTTATGATATCATTCACTAAAATTATACCTTTAAAAAATATATATATTTCTTCGAAAAATACGTTTTTTTAAAAATCAATTACTATATTTGAGTTTAACCACAATATTTAGTGTATTATTTGTTCTGTCTTTTCAGGTGGATTAAACTGAAATTGCAACCAACTTTCTAAGGCTTGTTTAAAAAATAACAATATTTTGGAGATTATTTCCTTTTCAAACAACTGAAAGTGAGCAGGTGTAATCTGAATAAAGGGGAAAAGGCCATTCTTGAATATGGGATGAGACATTCATACCAATTGGTGGATCATTCTTGATACACACAGGAAACTGTTGAGCGCGGAAAACCCAGCAGGTTCGCAGTTCTTGACACAAACCGGTGCGCCTGGCACCTACTACCATACCCCGTTTAATGGCACCTACTACCATACCCCGTTTAATGGCACCTACTACCATACCCCGTTTAATGGCACCTACTACCATACCCCGTTTAATGGCACCTACTACCATACCCCGTTTAATGGCACCTACTACCATACCCCGTTTAATGGCACCTACTACCATACCCCGTTTAATGGCACCTACTACCATACCCCGTTTAATGGCACCTACTACCATACCCCATTTAATGGCACCTACTACCATACCCCGTTTAATGGCACCTACTACCATACCCCGTTTAATGGCACCTACTACCATACCCCGTTTAATGGCACCTACTACCATACCCCGTTTAATGGCACCTACTACCATACCCCGTTTAATGGCACTTACATCTTTTGTATTTCCCATTCACCCTCTGAATGACACACAATCCATGTCTCAATTGTATCAAGGCTTAATAATCCTTCTTTAACCTGTCTCCTCCCCTTCTTCTGCATTGATTGAAGTTGATATAACAAGAGACATCAATAAGGGATCATAGCTTTCACCTGGATTCACCAGGTCAAGAGCAAGTGTTCCTAATGTTTTGTATACTCAGTGTAGATAGACAGCTGCTACTTTGGACCTGTGATTCTGTTAGTTTTCACACACGAGAGCAGAAGATGCTGTTACCAGTAACCACCTCTTATGCAAAAACTTGCATTCACTCCATTGCATAATAGTGGAGGGTGCATAAGATGGTGGCCCACAATGCACTTACCACACATTCCTTTTTTTGTTACAGTTTTTTTCAATTGTTTAAGCACAATTTTGAAAACAGGGCCCGGTTTGTCAAAACACTACACACAATTAGCACAACCCTACACCAAAGTAGCACAACACTTCAGATCATTTGCAAAATGGAACACTTTTGTCAAAACTATACACGACTTCATAAAAATGATATTTTGTTACCATACGAAACACACACATTTCATATGACTTCAATCTTTTTGAACCAGTTACACACTGCTGTTGCTAACCTAAAACACTTTTAGCAAGTCTAATTGTCAGTGATTAGAGTAGTGTAAATGAAGTACACAGAGAAAGTGCAACTATACAAACACTACACAAGACCAACGCTGCAGACTGAGGAAAATATCATTTATTTCTCTCCATATACCCAAATCAGTCAACATGTCAACATGGAGAATCACAACAAAACATGTCCCAGTTTTCATGCTACTACAGTAGTGTGCATAACACTGTTAGCTCAGCAAACAACAGACAAACTTAAAATACTGTATCCAGTACAGGTTACAATTACAGTAAATAACAACAACAACAAACATAAAACATTATCAGAAAAAAACTGACAATATTGTACAGAAAATACTACAGTAAACATACTATACATTATCTCTTCGCCTAGCTGGATCTGGCCAGAGAATGTCATCAACATCACAAGCAATATCGTCATTAGCAAGACAACGCGGGAAGAACCGTCTTGAATGTCGAATCCATCCTTGCACAGCTGCGCCGTCGACTTGGTCACAGGCGTCCTCCATGGCCTGAATGAGGGGTACCTGAGCCTGGGGCTGGAGATCGTAAACCTTCCACCGCCATGCAGAGAAAAACTCTTCGATAGGGTTTAGAAACGGAGAGTATGGTGGAAGGTATAGTACTGTCAACTGTGGATGGTGTTGAAACCAGTTCTGGACCAAAGCAGAGCGGTGGAATGACACATTGTCCCAGAAGACCGTGTATTGCATCTGGTGCATTTCATTACCTACTGTGACGATGTGGTGCAATCGGTCCAAAAATGCGAGAATGTGAGGTGTGTTGTAAAGGCCCATTTTGGCATGATGGAGGACAACCCCATGCTGTGAAATGGCAGCGCAAAGGGTGATGTTACCCCCACGTTGCCCTGTGACATTGATTATATTGGTTGAAGGCATTTTGGTTGAAGGCAGGTGAACCTACCTCCTGCATTTTTATAGTGCTTAAACCTGATTGGTGTGTCTACAATTTAGCAATCATGTGTTTGTGCACCTGATGGCTGTGTTTAACAGATTGGCTCATAGGTGTGTTTATTTGACAGTCAGTGCTTTTGAATTGCAAGGAAGTGACATCATGATATACTTCTGTGTCTGATGTATACAAGTGTGTTTAGTGTTTTGCAAATCACTGTGTGTAATGTTTTGCAAATAGTGTGAAGCTGACAATGTGCTTACAGTTGTGCAAATCTAGCCTTGTGTTTTGCTCCTTGAGTGTAAGGTTTTGCTAATTGTGGGAAAAGTTAAATTGTAGTGTGTCAGCAATCGTAAAAAACTGTAAGTTCCTCCGTATTGTACATTTCTCTCCGTTCCATTTTGTTTTTGTATGGTCATTAGCAGAGTATACATGATCCCAATTTTAGCGTCAATACACCGGCAATTTATTTTTTAACAACTCAGTGGATAGCGCTAAAACAATTACATCATATCTGAATTTTTCCACCTTTATGAACGTTCGCCATTGGAGTTTATTTCAAAGTTTGGGTTGTAACGACTAGTTTAGGACTGTAACCACCATTAGACACCTGGCCTATGATAACTATACTTATAAGACCTTGAAGCTCCGGCTCAACCACACTGAACCATGCTGATTAACCCTGGGTTGCACTCCTGACTGTTCCTTCCCATTGAAAATACCTCTGCTTTTTTTGTTCACACAAACACTAGTCCTTAATCCTGAACCTTGGATTGACTCCGGTCACTGCACATTCTATCGTGGCCTCCAGAGAGAGCTGATATCAGGTGCCCACTGACCCCATGCTTGAACACACTCACTCACACACACACACACACACACACACACACACACACACACACACACACACACACACACACACACACACACACACACACACACACACACACACACACACACACACACACACACACACACACACACACACACACACACACACACACACTCACTCACTCACTCACTCACTCACTCACAGACACACATACACACAGGCACCTCTGGTGCACTAAACATGGGTAGAGAGGATTGATGGTACAGATGTATGATCTGCATTTGAGACAGTTTGATACAACAGGAAAATAATCCTGCAGCATCAGGAAATGTGAATTATTATGTGGATTATAATTAATGGAAAAAAAATTGTGTTTGATACATTTTTTGTAAGGGAAAATCAAGTCTGAAATTTCAAAGTGGAAATTACAAACTTCAGAAGTGTTTTTAAAACCTCAAATACACTCCAAGTTTAACATTTCCTGCATCAAATTAGGATCCTACATCTGTACTCTGGAAATGATGGCTCCATGTTGGTTGATGAGAGTTAACGGCCTAAAACGGAGTGTGATAAATTGGAAAGTAAAAAAGGCCCAGCATCCGTGTGTGTGTGTGTGTGTGTGTGTGTGTGTGTGTGTGTGTGTGTGTGTGTGTGTGTGTGTGTGTGTGTGTGTGTGTGTGTGTGTGTGTGTGTGTGTGTGTGTGTGTCGGAGACGTTTGTGTGTCAGAGACCTGCTGAGAAGCCTTGGCCCCTAACAGTCACCTGACCATAGAGAATGCAGAGTGGTTGAGGCAGAAACAGCAGATCACTAAGCGATGTGTAAACCTGACTGTCAGAACCTAGCTAGAGCATCATAGAGCTCTGCTTTCCACTTATTCACCCCATCTGTCTGTCTGTCTGTCTGTCTGTCTGTCTGTCTGTCTGTCTGTCTGTCTGTCTGTCTGTCTGTCTGTCTGTCTGTCTGTCTGTCTGTCTGTCTGTCTGTCTGTCTGTCTGTCTGTCTGTCTGTCTGTCTGTCTGTCTGTCTGTCTGTCTGTCTGTCTGTCTGTCTGTCTGTCTGTCTGTCTGTCTGTCTGTCTGTCTGTCTGTCTGTCTATCTATCTATCTATCTATCTATCTATCTATCTATCTATCTATCTATCTATCTATCTATCTATCTATCTATCTATCTATCTATCTATCTATCTATCTATCTATCAAGGGAGAGAAGCAACTGTTACTGTTTAAGGGTCAGTTAATTAACCTGTGCAGCTCTGTATCCATCCTCAAAGACAAGAACACTGGATATTAGTTACGTAACATAATGTGTCTTACGCCATTCTACGCAGTATGTTTTCCCCTTCTGTAAGCTTATTTTTCTTGTTATAATTTGGACATGATGAATTGCATAAGGTGACCACTCACCTGAAGACAGCACAGTGGACAAACTGGAAACACCGGACTCAGCCCAACTGGAGTCGCCTTGGCTCTGGCTGTCATTGGCTCTGTTCTGCTCATTCAGCCTCAGGTCCAGCCATGCTACTCTCTTCCTGGTCCTCTTTTTGTCCCCTACCTGTCTTCTGTTGACCTTAACGTCACTGTTGTCACCTCTATTACTACTCCCACCCTGCAGGACAAGATGGCCTGGTGCCGAGTTCTTCGTCCAGCTCTGACCTTCCCCATCTCTCATTCTTCTTTCCTCGCTCATCTCCTCATCAGGCTGGGAGAGGGACCGAGGCAGGGGACAGCGACTGAGCCGGGGGCTGGAAAATAGGGAGGACAGAGGAGACAGGATGGGGGACTTCATAGGGGACATGCTGTCAAAGCTACTGGAGGTCCTCGGGGACTCGGTGTCCAAGAGAGAGGGCGAGGAGTTCCAGGTTGTTTCTCTGAACTCTTCTCTACACCTCACTGCCTCCCAGTCCTCGTCTTCCCCCAGGCCCTCCATCCTCAGGGCTCTCCGCAGGCTCTTGCTCAACGCCTCACCCAGGGAATGAATCTCCTCAGCTGGGAGAGGATCTTCCAGAGTAGTCCCCCAATCCTGGTGCTCTGGCTGGAGCTGGAGAGAGGATTCACGTTTGGTCTCAGACACTGACTCTTCTTCAGACACATCTAGCGTAGAGGTAAATAGTTCAAAAACACTCCCCTCTCTCCCTTCTTTGATCCAGTCAGCGCTGGTGAGACTGACCCTCCGTATGATCCCCTCCACCTCCTCAATCTTCTCCATCACCCTCCAGACTGCTTCCCTCCTCTCCATCTCTATCTCCACACACCGTCGCTGGGCTGACCTCTCCATCCTCCACCCCTTCTCTGCTCTGCCTCCCTCCTGGCTGGGGCTCAGGGCCTGGTTGGTCCCCCCCTCTGGAGACTGCCTGGTGCTGTCCTGGGAATCCTCTACCTCTTGAGGTTTAGATGGGAAGGGAGAGGTGTTACAGAATTCGTTGTCGTACTCTGAGAGCTCCGTCTCCGAGTCAGTGTGAACAGGCTCTTCTTTCAGAGTTACAACTTCTCGGGGCGTGTGAGAACTGTAGTGGTACTCAAATGGGAGAACTTTGTTCGGAGAACAAGAGCAGTTCTCAGAGAGTAGAACCCCCCTGAAGGAGTCCAGAACAGCGCTGGAAAGACCGATGCATGGCCTCTTTGCTCCCCGTGTCATAGTTGGACTCTTAGAACATTTCTCCCTCTCTCTGCCTCCCTGGACAGTATCCGTCTTCTCCTTTTCTTCTGCTCTCATGAGTGTATTCCTCCTCTCTGTGAAATTAGAGTTAGAGACACCATCAGAAGGATAGGCTGGACTCGACTCCACTGCACCCCACTGAAGCGTCTCCTCGGCTGGGTGAGCGCTCGTCTTCCACAGCCTCTTCAGCCTCATTCCCCTGGAGGTCGCTGCTGTCCGTGGGGTCCCAGGGGACAGGGTGAGGGTGTGCTGGAGGCTACTGGTGCCGTTCAGCCCCTCAGTCCTCCTTCTCCTGGTCGCCTGGGGGTCTGGTGGTAGTCTGGCTGAGCAACCATCTTGGCTCTCCGCAGAGCCCAGGTGCCTGAGCTTACCTCCCTGGTTCCCCATCCCAACCCTGGCCTTGCACTCTGAACAGAGAGGTAGCGGGTGGAGGTCAGCCAACCAGTTGAGCTCAGAGTCTGACGATGATCCTAAACCATCCGCCTTGCTGTCCTCCTGAAAAGTCTGTTTCTGTTTTTTAAACCCAAGTTCTTCTGACTGATCCCCCTGCACTGTCTCAACTGGCCCCTCCTCTGTTGGATGGTGGGAAATGATTGGTTGAGCCCTAAGAGAGTCGGTCTTGTGGAGGGAGGAACCGGGGCCCCTTTGGATAGGGGTGGGGGTGAGGATGAATGGCCTCACAGAGCTCCTCTCCCTGATGGGTTGGTACAGACGCAAGGTGCTGTGGGTCCCTTCCATGATAACACCTGCTGTAGTAGTAGTTGGCATGTAAACTGGCTGAAAAGTGTCTTGAAGTGTCTGAACAACGTAGTCTAGAAGCTCGTCAATGGACTTTCTTCCGTTTCCTTTGGAATGGTTTCCTCCTAATGAAAAAGAGATGATTGGTTATGTTAGGATATCTTTCGGGCATGAGTTGTGGACCGTTTTCTTCAGGCAAGGTAGATGAGTGGATTAGAATGGAATATAAGCGCATACGTTCATGAACAAGGAAACATTTTTATGTAAACCTAAAACTTTTTTTGAAGAGCAAAAACATCCCGTCTGTCGCTTCACAGAGCACCTGACCACAAACTTACTCTGCCAGAAATAGAAACCATGCAAGATTAGATTATAACGGATGAGATATTATATTATCTCAGAGAGAGAGACAAAGAGACAGACAGTGAGAGTATGACCATATTAGAGACACATATCGCCCACAGATTATAAACCCACAAAGAATTTGAAAACAAATCCAATCTTGATAAACTCCCATATCTATTGGGTGAAATACTACAGTGTGGCATCACAGCAGCAAGATTTGTGACCTGCTGCCACAAGAAAAGGGTAACCAGTGAAGAACAAACACCTTTGTGAATACAAACTATCTGTCTATTTATTTTCCCTTTCCGACTTCAACTATTTGCACGTTGTTACACCTCTATTTACCATAAAAGGCAGTGGATGAACAGGTCAGTAACAATGATAAAATATTGTGTAAAACGTTGAATTTGTAAATGCATCGAAATTGACTTTGTCCCCTTTTCCCCCATGTTTTAAACATGAGGCGTGACATGCGGAAGCAACGCGTGATCAACATCACCCTCAGCAAGAGGACCTGCTGGAATTGAAGTCTCTCCCATCCTTTGATGTTCCCTTGCTCTCTCTCTCTCTAGTGAATCAGTCCAGAGGACTTTTGTAGGGTGTGTCCTATCCAACTCCACTTACCTACTATTTAGAGTTCAATGGTAACATTATAATTTTGCTCCCGGCTGGCGCAGTGGTCTAGGGCACTGCATCGCAGTGCTAGCTGCGCCACCAGAGTCTCTGGGTTCGCGCCCAGGCTCTGTCGCAGCCGGCCGCGACCGGGAGGTCCGTGGGGCGACGCACAATTGGCATAGCGTCGTCCGGGTTAGGGAGGGTTTGGCCGGTAGGGATATCCTTGTCTCATCGCGCTCCAGCGACTCCTGTGGCGGGCCGGGCGCAGTGGCGCTAACCAAGGGGGCCAGGTACACGGTGTTTCCTCCGACACATTGGTGCGGCTGGCTTCCGGGTTGGAGGCGCGCTGTGTTAAGAAGCAGTGCGGCTTGGTTGGGTTGTGCTTCGGAGGACGCATGGCTTTCGACCTTCGTCTCTCCCGAGCCCGTACGGGAGTTGTAGCGATGAGACAAGATAGTAATTACTAGCGATTGGATACCACGAAAATTGGGGAGAAAATGGGATAAAATGTATAAAAAAAATAAAAAAAACCTACTGAATTAAAAACAGTGAGTAGAGGCACTCAGACCAGCCTCTGTGATTGAACTTAGGTACAGGCAGGAATGACTGGGGCCTTCAGCAAGTAAGACATCATTTGAACATCACAGATATACATTCCCAATGCGCCCGTGATAAAGTTAACTACATTACTTTAGTTGGCTGCTTTGAGCAAAACTTGTATGTAATATAACCTATTCTGGGAGCCTAGTGTGTGTGTGTGTGTGTGTGTGTGTGTGTGTGTGTGTGTGTGTGTGTGTGTGTGTGTGTGTGTGTGTGTGTGTGTGTGTGTGTGTGTGTGTGTGTGTGTGTGTGTGTGTGTCTGTGTGTCTGTGTGTGTCTGTGTGTGTGTGTATGGACTATGTGGAATAAACTATTTACAAGGTGTGTACAGATGTTCACTGTTGCCAACTTTGGGAGCATGTGATCCTTGAACAACTCTAGTCCAGCAATATGAGTCTGCCAGAGGTCATCACGCTGGATGAGGATAGTGATGGAGGCTTTGGTGGTCCACGACAACCAAGAAGCAAGTGTTCCTTCCAGTGATGTTGAACTGACCGGGGATCCTGGTGCCAGTAGGGATGGTCTTCACGGAGGCGGTATCACTTGACATATCGGTATCGCTTGACATATCGGTATCGCTTGACATATCGGCATCGCTTGACATATCGGTATCGCTTGACATATCGGTATCGCTTGTCATATCGGTATCGCTTGACATATCGGTATCGCTTGACATATCGGTATCGCTTGATCGGTATCGCTTGACATATCGGTATCACTTGACATATCGGTATCACTTGACATATCGGTATCACTTGACATATCGATCATATAGTGGGAAGTATCCTATAGATCAAGACTGTGTGAATGCATGTACCACTCCGAATAAATAAATACTGTTCCTCTGAAGATTTGTCTCTGGTCATGAAAGTACTATACAGACTGGATGTCGAAACAAAGTCAATTCTGAATGTCAATAGATTTTTGGATTCATTCTCATTCTAGAAGTCTGGTATGCGGTCCCGTGTGGCTCAGTTGGTAGAGCATGGCGCTTGCAACGCCAGGGTTGTGGGTTCATTTCCCACGGGGGGACCAGGATGAATATGTATGAACTTTCCAATTTGTAAGTCGCTCTGGATAAGAGCGTCTGCTAAATGACTTAAATGTAAATGTATCCTGGGTAATCTGGATAATAATTGAATAAGTGGCTCTTTCTTTGTGGAATGTTGACAGCTGTATAGAACACATTGTATTGCTAAGATTCTCAAACTTAACTTAATATCTACATTCACCGACACAGGATAAACTTTATCCCTCATACTGGCCCAGACTAAACCAGTAAGTTGCCACTCACTATAGCTGCACTTCTCCACATGGCCAGACTTCTAGTGGTCTTCTCCACATGGCCAGACTGATAGTGGGCTTCTCCACATGGCCAGACTGATAGTGGTCTTCACCACATGGCCAGACTTCTAGTGGTGTTTTCCATATGGCCAGACTTCTAGTGGTCTTCTCCACATGGCCTGACTTATAGTGGTCTTCTCCACATGGCCAGACTGATAGTGGTATTCTCCACATGGCCAGACTGATAGTGGTATTCTCCACATGGCCAGACTGATAGTGGTATTCTCCACATGGCCAGACTTATAGTGGTCTTCACCCTTTTTAATGCTCTTCTGCTCATCCTTAAAAAATGCTATGAGGTCTGAAATAGACACCAGAGTCAACATACTGTACTAACAATTATCTAGGCTAAGTATTCTAAATAGATTAAATCATTTTTTTGTCTTCATCAATCTACACAAAAACAGTTTTTTAGAAGAAAAAAATGTAACTTTGTTGAAGCCCCATTGGCAGCGATTACAGCCTCGAGTGTTCTTGGGTATGACACTACAAGCTTGGCACACCTGTATTTGGGGAGTTTCTCCCATTCTTCTCTGCAGATCCTCTCAAGCTCTGTCAGGTTGGATGGGGAAAGTCACTGCACAGCTATTTTCAGGTCTCTCCAGAGATGTTCGATTGGGTTTAAGTCTGGGCTCTGGCTGGGCCACTCAAGGACATTCAGAGACTTGTCCCGAAGCCACTCCTGCATTGTCTTGGCTGTGTGCTTAAGGTTGTTGTCTTGTTAGAAGGTGAACCTTTGCCCCAGTTTGTGGTCCTGAGCCCTCTGGAGCAGATTTTCATCAAGGATCTCTCTGCATTCAGGCCAAAGAGTGCAATCTTGGTTTCATCAGACCAGAGAATCGTGTTTCTCATTGTCTTAAGAGACCTTTAGGTGCCTTTTGGCAAACTCCAAGTGTGCTGTCATGTGCCTTTTACTGAGGAGTGGCTTCCGTATGGCCACTCTACCATAAAGGCCTGATTTGTTGAGTGTTGTCCTTCTGGAAGGTTCTCCCATCTCCACAGAGGAACTCTGGAGCTCTGTCAGAGTTCTCGGGTTCTTGGTCACCTCCCTGACCAAGGCCCTTCTCCCCCGGTTCTTCGTTTGGCCGACAGCTTTAGGAAGAGTCTTGGTGGTTGCAAACGTCTTCCATTTAAGAATGATGGAGGCCTCTGTGTTCTTGGGGGCCTTCAATGCTGCAGAAATGTTTTGGTACCCTTCCCCAGATCTGTTTCTCGACATAATCCTTTCTCGGAGCTCTACAGACAATTCCTTCAACCTCATGGCTTGGTTTTTGCTCTGACAACTGTGGGACCTTATATAGACAGGTGTGTACCTTTCCAAAACATGTTCAATCAATTTAATAGACCACAAGTAGACTCCATTCAAGTTGTGGAAACATCTCAAGAGTGATCAATGGACACAGGATGTACCTGTGCTCAATTTCGAGTCTCATAGCAAAGGGTCTGAATACTTATGTAAATAAGGTATTTATAAAAACCTGTTTTCAATTTGTTATTATGGGGTATTGTGTGTATATTGATGAATAAGGCTGAACAATTTGGAAAAAGAGGAAGGGGTCTGAATACTTTCCGAATGCACTGTACTGCTCTGCTAACTAGCTAGCTAAAGTGTAGTCACTGGCTAGCTAAGACAGAGAAAGGGGACTTAAATTCATGGATTGGGCACAAAGATCTCTGATCGCGCACTGGTGAATGGTAGCTTAGTGTTGGCTAGAGATGGAGTGCAGGAGGTTCCTGCAGGAAGTTGTAGTGTTGCCGAGTTATTCTCTGTTGCTCATTAGTATTTGAATTTTTGGGAGTAAATTGAGGTGAATATATTGATAAAACTCACCTTATCCAAGAGAGAATTACATGGCTATCAAAACGTCACGCCAGGGTAAGCCTACACAAAACACAGACCTTATATGAAGTAGTTCTAAAATCCCATACGCAAAAATGATTGGAACCATTACCGGGTTTTACCGGTAGGTTTTATGGGTATTATGATATGTCCACTATGCCGGACAATAGACAATAAAGTTATCTTTTCAGGGCCAAGATGGCGTCACTTTGAGTGGGTGTATTTGAACGTACATCCCGATAAACCAGGAAGATTATGATCCATATTCAAGGATTTTAATACTTTGTTTTGTAAACTGACCCTTACCTATAAGAAGTAACAGAAAGGGATTGGAAAACACGGTGATCACATGACTCCATTGGCTGAACAGATGCTAATCACCTCAGATGCTAGCAGCGAGACAAGAGCATGCAGCCCACATATTTTGTATTTGTATTTATTATAGATCCCCATTCCCCATCCCCACTCTTCCTGGCGTCCGGCAAAATTAAGGCAGTTAAAGACCTTCCAGAACTCATGGTAAGACTCCTTATATTCACCACTGCCACCTACGCCGAGTAAGAGCCCTTCTACCAAATACAGGGCAGTCGAAAATGTTTCTACCAACCCTGACATTCTCAAAGCCATCTTTGAGAAATTGACCATTAATGAAAAGACAACAGAGACTACCTCCAAATCAATGGAGTCTCTCTCAGCGACTGTGCAGCAGCTCCTCAACCAGGTGTCAACCCATATCGCCACATCAGCTTTAACATTAGGTTCGTTTTAAACTTGATTGAGCTGATTCAGTTGACTCCGAGGCTATT
Organism: Salvelinus namaycush; assembly: GCF_016432855.1. NCBI lineage: Eukaryota > Metazoa > Chordata > Actinopteri > Salmoniformes > Salmonidae > Salvelinus > Salvelinus namaycush. The sequence goes on from NC_052335.1 coordinate 34,247,049, forward strand.
ATTTTATTCCTCGGCTTTTGTAAAGCATTTGATACAATCGAACACAAATTCCTAATTCATTCCTTGTACACTTCTGGTTTCGGGACTATCTTTGTCTCTGATATCAATATGTTTTATAACAATATTAATAGTTCTATTATGATTAATCGTAACACAACCAGAATATTTAATATTCACCGTGGTCTACGCCAGGGTTGTCCTATTTCATCTTTCTTATTCCTTTTAGTTGTAGAATTACTATCTATTAGCATTTTAAACAACCCTGAATTAAAAGGTATTTCAATATTAGGAAAACAAATAAAAATATCTCAATTGGCGATATATATCTGTTTCTAGAAGATACGGATCAAGTTGCTATTGCACTTAATATTATCAAATCATTCTCTTCTGCCTCTGGTATGAAACTTAATTTAAATAAATGTGAAATATTGTCCCTGCATAACTCAAATTACCAATCTGTTGAGAATATTCCAGTGAAAGATCATGTGAAATATTTAGGGGGTGCACATGGTGAAAAACCATATTGTCCGTCAACATCTCAATTTCTATCTGAGATTAAAGAAAACAAAATCCATCTTTAATAACTGGCTCCAGCGTGACCTCTCTAGTATTGGACGGGTTTTACTGTCCATAGCAGAGGTCACGTTTTGTCTACCCTGCTCTATCCCTATCTGTAGCTGATCCAACCAGCAAGGATATCAACAACACTTTCCTGGACTTCATATGGAATAATAAACAACGCAAATTTAAGAAGTCTGTAATATCAAACCAAAGAGTGTGGATTGTGGACTTGAAGTACTAAATTTCATTGATATCAACAATACCTATGAAAGTAAACTGGATAAAAATATGTTTACCTATGAATCTATATGGTACTTCATTCCTTGTCATATTTTTTATGAAACTGGATGGTCTTCAATTTTTGTGGAAGTGCAACTATTCTCCAGCAAAATTACCCATCAAACTGTCCAAATTTCATGAAATGTCATTATAAAGAATGTAATTCCAAAGCAATACCTTCAGGACTTACTAAATTAATTAAATCTAATTTGTGTTTTGAAGAACATGTCAAGGTAGATGCACAACATATGTTTGAAGGTTGCCCCCTGCTGGATAAGAAATGTAATAATACATTCATTAGATAATTTTTTCAAATCAAATTTTATTTGTCACATGCGCCGAATGCAACAGGTGTTGCTTACTTACAAGCCCTTAACCAACAATGCATTTTTTTTTTAAATAGCCCCAAAAAAGAAAGAAATAAAAGTAACAAATATCTCCATGTACAAGATCTCTCCTAGAAGGAAATTCTTTTGGAATGCATATATTACTGAAATTGAATGGAAGAAAGCTTGGTTGCTCCTTCACAAATTTTGAATATCAAATATAAAATATATAAATTTACTTTAAAATCTTGCACAAAATATACCCGTGCAAGAACGTGTTGTCTAAATTCATGGACTTAGAGGACATATGCCTTTTCTGTGATAAAGGAGGAGAAACTATTATACACATTTTTTATGTGTGACTCTGTGAAGTTATTTTAGAGCGAGTTAAGTATTTACATGTTTTATTTCATCAATAAGACCCATGTATTTACAATGAAAGATGTAATATGTTAATATTCAAATGAAAACAAAACTACTGAATTAGTCGTTATTTTTTAATTCTCCCTGTGGAATTTTATACACACAAAAACACATACATGAAATCTGTCCCCAAATGCAATATATTTTTACTTGAAATCCAATATTTAATAAAATCTCTAGAATTAGTCAATAACAACAACAAAAAACACTGTATTCTTACAACTCTATCATAGGTTTGTACAACTGTAGCCCCTGGAATTTATTTTAGGTACTTTCACTTTTGAAAGTCATTTTTTTACTTTATGTTATGTTATGTTTCTTCAGAGAAAATATATGTGTAGTGATGTACTATGTTTTTTTGTTACTGTATTCTAATTTGAAATTTGAAAAAAAAAGCTAAATAAAATAACAATAAAGTAGTATTTTTTTTAAATTGTGATTTTCTGACAATGTCTGGTAATTAGTTATTGCACTGTTATTACAATGCACCGTTTCAATGGTATTCAACTTTTAACATGTTCGGATCAATCCGATATTAGTTTTGCGCTAATAGTCCTGAATACAGACCACCAATGGGCAAGTCATAATTACGCACACATTACGCACAGAAAAAAACGATCTGCATCAAAGTGAACACATAGGCTAAAGCTACCCCAAGATGACAAAAGTGTCAAAAGCTATGATGAAAATGTACATTTTAAAATGTCTCCAAGTTCATTTTCAAAAACACTAACATAGAAACTATCGATAAATACTTACACTTTTCTTTTGCATCCTCAGACCCTCATCCTCAGACTGACATTTTCAGTTTGACAAGCGACAGAACCCGCCCTCCTGCTGTGACTGACAGGTCATGAACCAATCGCCTCTGTCCACCGGCTATTGGGACGGCTCCAATTGGAGCATCTGGCTGAAATCCAGTGACAGTGAACCATGTGACAGGTATTGGATGGGGCAGACAGGCTACAGACAGAATAAACAGGCAGACGGTGAAAGGGGATTTAAGGGTAGCTAATACCTTAACCTTAATCCGTGCAGGGTTTCTCTATCTAATAGAATAAACCTGGAGACAGATAAACATATAGAGGAATGAATTTAACCTACAATGTAGGCTTACTGAAATACTGTAACCACCTGCAATTGATGTTGTACAGAGTTTTATGTATCCAGGTTGCATGTTTGGGGCGGCAGGTAGCCTAGTGGTAAGAGGGTTGGGCCAGTAACCAAAAGGTTGCTAGATCGAATCCCCGAGCTGACAAGGTAAAAATCTGCCGTTCTGCCCCTGAACAAGACAGTTAACCCAGTGTTCTTAGGCCATCATTGAAAATAAGAATTTGTTCTTAACTGACTTGCCTAGTTAAATAATCATTCATCCCAATTCTCATCCCCTATTCGACAAGCACTTTCATCTCTTACACTATGCAGGTATGAGGGGCCGATTTGGACCGTTACCCCTAAAAACCCAGTATCTATTTGAGCTACATCACCTATCTATGTGTGCCCACACTATTCAGGTCAGCTGAACTGAACAAAACACACGCACGAACACACACACACACGCTGAGTGCACTATATGGGGCTAATCTGACACCTGAGCCAGCTGTCATGTGGTTGGTTGAGGAAGGAGGAAATAGACCTCCTGCTGGCAGACCCAGAGGCTTTGCAGAGCAGCAAGTGCACCTTGACACACTAATGTCCTGTATAGTGCACCTTGACACACTAGAGTAATGTCTTGTATAGTTCACCTTGACACACTAGAGTAATGTCCTGTATAGTTCACCTTGACACAATAATGTCCTATATAGTGCACCTTGACACACTAATGTCCTATATAGTTCACCTTGACACACTAATGTCCTATATAGTGCACCTTGACACACTAATGTCCTATATAGTGCACCTTGACACACTAATGTCCTGTATAGTTCACCTTGACACACTAGACTAATGTCCTGTATAGTTCACCTTGACACACTAGAGTAATGTCCTGTATAGTGCACCTTGACACACTAGACTAATGTCCTGTATAGTTCACCTTGACACACTAGACTAATGTCCTGTATAGTTCACCTTGACACACTAGAGTAATATCCTGTATAGTGCACCTTGACACACTAGAGTAATATCCTGTATAGTGCACCTTGACACACTAGACTAGAGTAATGTCCTGTATAGTTCACCTTGACACACTAGACTAATGTCCTGTATAGTTCACCTTGACACACTAGACTAGACTAAAGTACTGTATAGTTCACCTTGACACACTAGAGTAATATCCTGTATAGTGCACCTTGATACACTAGCCTAGACTAATGTCCTGTATGGTTCACCTTGACACACTAGACTAATGTCCTGTATAGTTCACCTTGACACACTAGAGTAATGTCCTGTATAGTTCACCTTGACACACTAGAGTAATGTCCTGTATAGTTCACCTTGACACACTAGAGTAATGTCCTGTATAGTTCACCTTGACACACTAGAGTAATGTGGTGTATAGTTCACCTTGACACACTAGAGTAATGTCCTGTATAGTGCACCTTGACACACTAGAGTAATGTCCTGTATAGTTCACCTTGACACACTAGAGTAATGTCCTGTATAGTGCACCTTGACACACTAGACTAATGTCCTGTATAGTGCACCTTGACACACTAGACTAATGTCCTGTATAGTTCACCTTGACACACTAGACTAATGTCCGGTATAGTGCACCTTGACACACTAGAGTAATGTCCTGTATAGTTCACCTTGACACACTAGAGTAATATCCTGTATAGTGCACCTTGACACACTAGTCTAGAGTAATGTCCTGTATAGTTCACCTTGACACACTAGCCTAGAGTAATGTCCTGTATAGTTCACCTTGACACACTAGTCTAGAGTAATGTCCTGTATAGTTCACCTTGACAAACTAGTCTAGAGTAATGTCCTGTATAGTGCACCTTGACACACTAGCCTAGAGTAATGTCCTGTATAGTTCACCTTGACACACTAGACTAATGTCCTGTATAGTTCACCTTGACACACTAGAGTAATATCCTGTATAGTGCACCTTGACACACTAGCCTAGAGTAATGTCCTGTATAGTTCGACCTTGACACACTAGTCTAGAGTAATGTCCTGTATAGTTCACCTTGACACACTAGCCTAGAGTAATGTCCTGTATAGTTCACCTTGACACACTAGCCTAGAGTAATGCCCTGTATAGTTCACCTTGACACACTAGTCTAGAGTAATGTCCTGTATAGTTCACCTTGACACACTAGTCTAGAGTAATGTCCTGTCCTGTATAGTTCACCTTGACACACTAGACTAATGTCCTGTATAGTTCACCTTGACACACTATACTAATGTCCTGTATAGTTCACCTTGGCAAACTAGAGTAATGTCCTGTATAGTGCACCTTGACACACTAGAGTAATGTCCTGTATAGTTCACCTTGACACACTAGACTAATGTCCTGTATAGTGCACCTTGACACACTAGAGTAATATCCTGTATAGTGCACCTTGACACACTAGAGTAATATCCTGTATAGTTCACCTTGACACACTAGAGTAATGTCCTGTATAGTTCACCTTGACACACTATACTAATGTCCTATATAGTGCACCTTGACACACTAGACTAATGTCCTGTATAGTTCACCTTGACACACTAGAGTAATGTCCTGTATAGTTCACCTTGACACACTAGAGTAATGTGGTGTATAGTTCACCTTGACACACTAGAGTAATGTCCTGTATAGTGCACCTTGACACACTAGAGTAATGTCCTGTATAGTTCACCTTGACACACTAGAGTAATGTCCTGTATAGTGCACCTTGACACACTAGACTAATGTCCTGTATAGTTCACCTTGACACACTAGAGTAATGTCCTGTATAGTTCACTTTGACACACTAGACTAATGTCCTGTATAGTGCACCTTGACACACTAGAGTAATGTCCTGTATAGTTCACCTTGACACACTAGAGTAATATCCTGTATAGTGCACCTTGACACACTAGTCTAGAGTAATGTCCTGTATAGTTCACCTTGACACACTAGCCTAGAGTAATGTCCTGTATAGTTCACCTTGACACACTAGTCTAGAGTAATGTCCTGTATAGTTCACCTTGACAAACTAGTCTAGAGTAATGTCCTGTATAGTGCACCTTGACACACTAGCCTAGAGTAATGTTCTGTATAGTTCACCTTGACACACTAGACTAATGTCCTGTATAGTTCACCTTGACACACTAGAGTAATATCCTGTATAGTGCACCTTGACACACTAGCCTAGAGTAATGTCCTGTATAGTTCACCTTGACACACTAGTCTAGAGTAATGTCCTGTATAGTTCACCTTGACACACTAGCCTAGAGTAATGTCCTGTATAGTTCACCTTGACACACTAGCCTAGAGTAATGCCCTGTATAGTTCACCTTGACACACTAGTCTAGAGTAATGTCCTGTATAGTTCACCTTGACACACTAGTCTAGAGTAATGTCCTGTCCTGTATAGTTCACCTTGACACACTAGACTAATGTCCTGTATAGTTCACCTTGACACACTATACTAATGTCCTGTATAGTTCACCTTGACAAACTAGAGTAATGTCCTGTATAGTGCACCTTGACACACTAGAGTAATGTCCTGTATAGTTCACCTTGACACACTAGACTAATGTCCTGTATAGTGCACCTTGACACACTAGAGTAATATCCTGTATAGTGCACCTTGACACACTAGAGTAATATCCTGTATAGTTCACCTTGACACACTAGAGTAATGTCCTGTATAGTTCACCTTGACACACTAGCCTAGAGTAATGTCCTGTATAGTTCACCTTGACACACTATACTAATGTCCTGTATAGTTCACCTTGACAAACTAGAGTAATGTCCTGTATAGTTCACCTTGACACACTAGCCTAGAGTAATGTCCTGTATAGTTCACCTTGACACACTATACTAATGTCCTGTATAGTTCACCTTGACAAACTAGAGTAATGTCCTGTATAGTTCACCTTGACACACTAGCCTAGAGTAATGTCCTGTATAGTTCACCTTGACACACTATACTAATGTCCTGTATAGTTCACCTTGACACACTAGAGTAATATCCTGTATAGTTCACCTTGACACACTATACTAATATCCTGTATAGTTCACCTTGACACACTAGAGTAATGTCCTGTATAGTTCACCTTGACACACTATACTAATGTCCTGTATAGTTCACCTTGACACACTATACTAATGTTCTGTATAGTTCACCTTGACACACTATACTAATGTCCTGTATAGTTCACCTTGACACACTAGAGTAATATCCTGTATAGTTCACCTTGACACACTAGAGTAATGTCCTGTATAGTTCACCTTGACACACTATACTAATGTCCTGTATAGTTCACCTTGACACACTATACTAATGTCCTGTATAGTTCACCTTGACACACTATACTAATGTCCTGTATAGTTCACCTTGACACACTAGAGTAATATCCTGTATAGTTCACCTTGACACACTAGAGTAATGTCCTGTATAGTGCACCTTGACACACTAGAGTAATGTCCTGTATAGTTCACCTTGACACACTAGAGTAATGTCCTGTATAGTGCACCTTGACACACTAGACTAATGTCCTGTATAGTTCACCTTGACACACTAGAGTAATGTCCTGTATAGTTCACCTTGACACACTAGACTAATGTCCTGTATAGTGCACCTTGACACACTAGAGTAATGTCCTGTATAGTTCACCTTGACACACTAGAGTAATATCCTGTATAGTGCACCTTGACACACTAGTCTAGAGTAATGTCCTGTATAGTTCACCTTGACACACTAGCCTAGAGTAATGTCCTGTATAGTTCACCTTGACACACTAGTCTAGAGTAATGTCCTGTATAGTTCACCTTGACAAACTAGTCTAGAGTAATGTCCTGTATAGTGCACCTTGACACACTAGCCTAGAGTAATGTCCTGTATAGTTCACCTTGACACACTAGACTAATGTCCTGTATAGTTCACCTTGACACACTAGAGTAATATCCTGTATAGTGCACCTTGACACACTAGCCTAGAGTAATGTCCTGTATAGTTCACCTTGACACACTAGTCTAGAGTAATGTCCTGTATAGTTCACCTTGACACACTAGCCTAGAGTAATGTCCTGTATAGTTCACCTTGACACACTAGCCTAGAGTAATGCCCTGTATAGTTCACCTTGACACACTAGTCTAGAGTAATGTCCTGTATAGTTCACCTTGACACACTAGTCTAGAGTAATGTCCTGTCCTGTATAGTTCACCTTGACACACTAGACTAATGTCCTGTATAGTTCACCTTGACACACTATACTAATGTCCTGTATAGTTCACCTTGACAAACTAGAGTAATGTCCTGTATAGTGCACCTTGACACACTAGAGTAATGTCCTGTATAGTTCACCTTGACACACTAGACTAATGTCCTGTATAGTGCACCTTGACACACTAGAGTAATATCCTGTATAGTGCACCTTGACACACTAGAGTAATATCCTGTATAGTTCACCTTGACACACTAGAGTAATGTCCTGTATAGTTCACCTTGACACACTAGCCTAGAGTAATGTCCTGTATAGTTCACCTTGACACACTATACTAATGTCCTGTATAGTTCACCTTGACAAACTAGAGTAATGTCCTGTATAGTTCACCTTGACACACTAGCCTAGAGTAATGTCCTGTATAGTTCACCTTGACACACTATACTAATGTCCTGTATAGTTCACCTTGACAAACTAGAGTAATGTCCTGTATAGTTCACCTTGACACACTAGCCTAGAGTAATGTCCTGTATAGTTCACCTTGACACACTATACTAATGTCCTGTATAGTTCACCTTGACACACTAGAGTAATATCCTGTATAGTTCACCTTGACACACTATACTAATATCCTGTATAGTTCACCTTGACACACTAGAGTAATGTCCTGTATAGTTCACCTTGACACACTATACTAATGTCCTGTATAGTTCACCTTGACACACTATACTAATGTCCTGTATAGTTCACCTTGACACACTAAAGTAATATCCTGTATAGTTCACCTTGACACACTAGAGTAATGTCCTGTATAGTTCACCTTGACACACTAGAGTAATGTCCTGTATAGTTCACCTTGACACACTAGAGTAATGTCCTGTATAGTTCACCTTGACACACTATACTAATGTCCTGTATAGTTCACCTTGACAAACTAGAGTAATGTTCAGCATATGAAAATAACCCTACGCCCTCATACCCCTAGCCTAGGGGTGGGCAAATGCCAGTCTGTAAGGGCTGTACATTGTGTTGGTTCAAGACCAACGTATACAAAACACTTGATTCAAATAGTCGACTAATTAAGACCATCGTTCGTAGCCCAGGTGTGCTGCAGATGGGCTTGAGCTGCTCACCCCATGCATATATTGAGGGACTGGATAGGTGCACATGGTTTAGGGGATAAACCCATTGGAATGTTAGGTGGAGGGGAGCCAACACCATAAACATCATGTTTTCTTTGCATCAAGGTAATGGGCATGTTACATTCCAGATCTGACTAAACTGTAAATCAAGCAATCAGCCTGTCAAGTAGTCAGCCTGGTGTGGCGGGTAGGCTACGCAGGGTGCGTTTTCCTTCCTTTACCACTTGGGGGATGCATTTGCCTTGAGTGTCCATCAACTCTTCGATTGTAGCCTGTGTTGTCGCACACTCTTATGTAACGGATGTGAAATGGCTAGCTAGTTAGCGGGTACGCGCTAGTAGCGTTTCAATCAGTTACGTCACTTACTCTGAAACCTATTAGTAGTGTTGCCCCTTGCTCTGCAAGGGCCGCGGCTTTTGTGGAGCGATGGGTAACGACGCTTCGTGGGTGTCAGTTGTTGATGTGTGCAGAGGGTCCCTGGTTCGCGCCCGTGTCGGGGCGAGGGGGCGGTTTAAAGTTATACTGTTACACTTACACCATGATTAGTGCTATCGGGATCCTTGTCACGTCCCTACCCTGAACCCTAACCCCTAACCTAAACCATACCATTTTAAATGTCAACTTCAATGGGGTAATGTCAGAGTGCCAATTTACAATGTATCCTACCATTTCTAACGATTTGCGTACCAGTTATGATTTTCATATATTCATTATGTAACCAGCCTCAAACTGAATCTGAAAGTGGCCTTTAGTGATAACGAGAAACGGACACAAAAGTTAACGTCCTGACAGTTCTGCCACTTTCTTTATTCTCTATATACCTTTTCTTATTCAATTATCTCATTTGAAATATTTAGTTATTAATTCATTTCAATCGATTGATAACTAATTACAACAAAATATTTAATACACATACAAGTGCACACATGAACTTACACAACACAAGTGCACTTTACCTATAGTATATTTCCTCATTCCCAAAATATAAACACCTTTAGATCAAGATAAACAACTGACATGTCTGAATATTGCTACACATGTAGAAAACGGATAAACATTACATTCAGCTTCAAAACAGTGTTGCCACCATGAAATTGTCACTCTCTCTTGCACCTGCATTACGTGCACTAAAGTCCGTTGAAAGTGCGCGCCGCCATTTTACCACAAAACCAATAACATGTAAAACAAACTCAGACACTTCAAATAAATTGATTCTTTATGAAATGACTTCCAGGAAATCATGTACATTTACTCAGAAAAACCCGAAGTCTCTATGTGACTTGTGAAAAATATATATATATTTTTTTTTTACCACAGCTAGCATAAAGCTAACATTCACTCTCATTCATTCTCAATCACGTTCTTCAGTCACTCAGTTTTAAACAAAAATAACACCTCAAACCTTTTCCCAAACGTTATGACGTTCTTTCGATATTAGAAAGTTTAAACATGCTGTTACATACATGTAACATTCGTGATAAAGATAAACTTACACAACATGTCTAATCTTCCCAGTTCTGGCACTATCTTCATTCTGAGGAATTGTGTGCGCGCTTGGCCAGTACTTGTTGCTTCCCCCACTACCATAGTGCAACAGCGCCATCTACTGGAATTAGGGACTAACTAATGCTAAAGCGTGTAGAAAATAAGAGTTAGATTGATAAAACGAATAAATTGGTTTAAAAATAATTATTGGTTTAAAAATAATAAAGTGCTATCTATTTTTTGTGACTTTGTGACTTTGTTTTTCAACCCATTAAACGTACAAAGTCAGCAGTGACTTCAACAACAAACACTGATGTGTGTGCTATCACAGCATAATTTGTAGCCGGACACTTTTCATACATTTCTTCAAGTGTGATAAGGCAGTGCAAGCATGTGGTCGTGCACGTGTTGGCAAAGAGAGAGTTCAAAGTTGGAGTTGACTAACCAAATGGAATCCTTCGGCTTATGTAGCCGCTACATAGTTTCTAAATAGGTCTACTTTATCTTGGGGTATCTCATTTAGGGCTACTTTTATGTTAGGCTACTTCAGGGATCAGTATCTTTGATGGGGGTCGGGGCCACAAAAAAACAGAAATCAGCATACCCACAGCTAATTTCCTGCAATTTTACACATTTTGCCATAGGGTGGAGGCAAATGTTTGCCGTTTTTAATATGATAACTGATGATCAATGGGCCCCACCCCAGTCAGTAATTTGATCGTGTTTAACACAGATTTAGATTGCTGGCTGCTAGACTCATTTACCAATCTAAAAACAATTTGCTGCCATGGGCTAATTTAGTGACTGCTGATGCACAACCACATTTCGAAATTGCAACTGGTGTATTATTCTAACCCTCAACATTATGTTGAGTTTAAAAATATATATATATATATTTTTAAGGTTTTGTCAAATTGGCCGCCAGTTGCCCATCCCTGATGACTTAATCCTATAAATTGAATTCATGGTTGATAGTATTGTAACTACGACGCGTGGACATTAGGAAAACGGCTAGGCAGGCAGCATTTGTCAACCAGATAGGGCTAACATAATTAATTTCCCCCAATGTAGCCTGGGGTCCAGTGTTTGGGTAGGTAGGCTATGCCAAGGCTATGTATGTACATTGCTTTATGTTTCTTTAACAAAAAAAATAACGATTCACCCAAACAAAAGAGAATAATATTTTGTTGAAGAGAGGACAGCCATCCTTGCAGACGAGAGTAATCCATTTTCAATTGAGAACAATACGATTGTTATAATTGTTTTCAAGAAATCAATGTAGTAAAATTGGATACACTTTTATCTTGTAGCTGTCTGTTCCATCTCAACAGAGAGTGACAGAGAGCGAAAGAGAGCGAGAGAGGTGCCCCTACAATCTAACTTTGTATTCAACACAATTATTGTTATTCAATTCTCCGTTCTGACCCATTATTATTATTATTATTATTATAACATACTGACTCCTGCTTTTAAACTTGAACGCCTGGCGGAGTGATAGTGACAGACTTTGTCATTTTATTCAGAATCATTAAATAGCAATAGCCTCGTCCGCTTGCCGAGGCGTGCTCCTCTCGTCTCCTCTCCTCTCGCACCCACCATAGCTCACTCAGCGTACTGCTGACATTGGCAGCCGCAGGGAGCATACAGTCCGGGGTGGGTAGGCATTGAGTGACAATCCGCGGTGAGGTGTGCAGTGGACGCAGGGGGGGGGCTTGCCCGGTCTGCCCTATATGGTTGTGGAATTAGCTCCATGCTAATATCGGCAGGAGAGCTACAGCATCGCGTTTCTGTCTAGTTTACTGCATCTCCAGTCAGTGGTGGCTATCCGAGTCTAAACAGGCTCCTTCACAGCCATGGCTGAGGGCGGAGAAGGAGAAGATGACATCCAGTTCTTACGAACTGTAAGTAGATATATTATTTGCTTACTTTTTATGCATAACCAAAGCGTTTTAGGGGGGGGGGGGGGGGGGGGGGGGACCGGGTGTCTTGAAAGGCAACGTTCTTGGATATGGCTTTAAACGGCAACAACTGGTGTCAATGCTGGATAGAGAGTCTATCATTTGCTTGAATACCTGGACTAATGCAAAATCAGGATAAAAAAACTGCCCTGACTTAAAATGTAATAAAAATAGGTGCAGTTTTATTTTGGGTGTTTTATATAATTCATGAGATTCTGCCCTTGTTGGGAAGTTGACCTAGGTGTATGGTGCACGCTATGGGCTACTGTGCAGTGAGCGAGCGGCATATTGGCTCTCAGAGCACCTGTCGCCAGAGCTCGAGGCACATTGGAATTTAAATGAAAGTCCCAGCTGCAGGTGCAATGGCACATTTAAATTAGGCCTACATAATTGTAAAAAATAATAAATACATAAAATGCTGTGATTTTTTGCATAATCATTCTAATATAATTGAGTTTGGAGTATGGTTGTCTTGTCAGATCTGTTAGCCTCTATAATGACAATTATGTATCCGACTAAACTTAAAGAACATAAGGTTTCTTGGATTTTCCTCGGGCTTTCTGTCCGTGTGTGGGTTGTAGTCGCTTGGGAATAGGCTACTGTTGATTTAATCATCAAACTTAAAGCTAAAACTATTTTAACCTCTGTGCTTTGCTTTGACACAGGGAGAGGGTTTTAATAAGTTCTGTTCACAAGTAAGATAACCCCAAGCAAGGCTCTGCTATTTTAGAGCTATTTTAGTGGTTCGATGAAGATTACTTACACTATGCTACATAGGGTACATGTGGGGCTACAAGGCATTTATCTTTGTAAACGATATGATGTACAGTATGTATGTTGGCCTGGTGTGAATAACCATCCATCACAGTTGGTTGATCATTGACATATAGGCTAGTCCTGACTTATCTCTTGGAGTGTGATATTTTGTGATACCTTAGACACGCTGTGCTGATAAACTGTCCAGCGTCATACAATAGAGGATAACCTACTTCCATAGAGTTAGAAAGGTCACCAGAGCAAACTTTGAGTTTGATGGTTGATCCATAACCAGAGTAGAGAAGACAGATGTGTAGTTGATCCATCCACACGGTACGTTACGATAGAGAGAAGACCTAGAGGTGGCTGTTTGACAGGTCACAGGTCGGTCACCAGTATTTAACAGCCTACAGTGTTCAACAGGCCTGTGATATGCTGATCCTGATGGCTCTCAGATTCCCCAGACACTCACACCACTCAATGGCATCCTGATTATCTAGCGAAAACAGCCATATTCCAGGGGGGTTCACCGGCCCCAAGTACACATAACATCAATAGTCTAATCAGGCTGTCATGAGAGATTATCGGTAGTCAGTCGATACACAAACACGCTCCTTAGCATTAATTAAGGAAACTGATTGTAAATGTGTTAGGATCTGATTAATATGTAATTCATTGACGTTCATAATTGGATAACTAAGTATAACTTAATTTCTGCTCGTCAGAAGAGATGTTATAGATGATTCAACAGCTGTTCCACAATAAGTCATTTTTTCAGTTTGTGCACAGCAGTATCCGTTTATTTAATTTTTGCTCGCCTGAGTTAGAATACCTCATGATAAGCTGCAGACCATACTATTTACCAAGAGAGTTTTCATCTATATTTTTTGTAGCTGTCTTATTACCACCACAAACCGATGCCGGCACTAGGACCGCACTCAACAAGCTGTATAGGGCCATAAGCAAACAAGAAAATGCATATTCAGTATCTTGTAGTCAGTGACTTTAATGCAGGGAAAATTAAATCAGTTTTCCGTCATTTTTACCAGCATGTCACGTGTGAAACTAGAGGCGAAAATACTCTAGATTACCTTTACTCCACACGCAGACAAGCGTACAAAGCTCTCCATCACCCTCTTTTTTTGCAAATCAGACCATAACTCTATTCTTCTGCTTCCTGCTTACAAGCAAAAACTCAAACAGGAAGTACCAGTGACACACTCAATACAGAAGTGGTCCGATAAAGCGGATGCTAAGCAACAGGACTGTTTCGCTAGTACAGACTGGAATATGTTCTGGGATTCATCACATTGAGTTTACCACATCAGTCACCGACTTCATTAAGAAGTGCATCGACGACTTTGTCCCCACAGTGACCATACGTACATACCCCAACCAGAAACCATGGACGACTTTGTCCCCACAGTGACCATACGTACATACCCCAACCAGAAACCATGGACGACTTCGTCCCCACAGTGACCATACGTACATACCCCAACTAGAAACCATGGACGACTTCGTCCCCACAGTGACCATACGTACATACCCCATCCAGAAACCATGGACGACTTCATCCCCACAGTGACCATACGTACATACTAGAGGTCGACCGATTATGATTTTTCAATGCCGATACCGATACCGATTATTGGAGGACAAAAAAAGCCGATACCGATTAATCGGCCGATTAATAAAAAATTAAAAAATCTTTAAAATATATATATATATATCATACACACACACACATTTTTGTAATAATGACAATTGCAACAATACTGAATGAACAATGAACACTTTTATTTTAACTTAATATAATACATAAATACACACACGCACACAGCTCTGAAGTGACAATGATACTGAAGAGTCTGCTTAGGAGACAAATACTCTCAACTGTTTGAATAAAAATAGAGTTTAAGTTACCTGTGATGAATGTTGAAAACAAAAACTTTAATTTCTATATGCAGGAAATCCTATTTTAATAATGGGCATGGTAAGAATTGACAACCAAAGTGACACCTATCAAAATCTGAAAAGCGGTTCCTTCATTTATTCCATTGGATATTTTTAGATTCACTTAAAATAAGGTCTGTGTTTCGTGTAGGCTTACATCACCGTGCCAATTTTATAACTGTGTAGATATCCATAGGACAAGGTAACTCTGATCAATATTGGCTAAATATAAGCGAAGATAAAAAAAAATTGTAGAGTGGATTTATGAAAATATGTTGACAAACATTACCTTATCCTAGTGAGATTTACACGGGTATCAAAACGTCGAGGCGGTTTAAGCCTGCACGAAACACAGACCTTATTTGAAGTAGATCAAGACATTCTCTATGGAAGACATGAACGGTAAAATAACGAAGGAACCCCTTTCAAATTCAGCCGCAAGTTATTACAGGAATTATAACGCGTCGACTATTTCTCTCTAAACCATATACCTTTGACTAATCCGGAAACTATCACCTCGAAAACAAAACGTTTATTCCGTTCCGTATTTTATCTAACGGGTGGCATCCATGAGTCTAAATATTCCTGTTACATTGCACAACCTTCAATGTTGTCATAATTACGTAAAGTTCTGGCAAATTAGTTCGCAAAGAGCCAGGCGGCCCAAACTGTTGCATATACCCTGACTCTGCGTGCAATGAACGCAAGAGAAATGACACAATTTCACCTGGTTAATATTGCCTGCTAACCTGGATTTCTTTTAGCTAAATATGCAGGTTTAAAAATATATACTTGTGTATTGATTTTAAGAAAGGCATTGATGTTTATGGTTAAGTACATATTGGAGCAATGACAGTCATTGATTGATTGTTTTTTATAAGATAAGTTTAATGCTAGCTAGCAACTTACCTTAGCTTACTGCATTCGCTAACAGGCAGGCTCCTCGTGGAGTGCAATGTAATCAATGCAAGATTGGATCCCCCGAGCTGACAAGGTTAAAAATCTGTCGTTCTGCCCCTAAACGAGGCAGAACGTTCCTAGGCCGCCATTGAAAATAAGAATGTGTTCTTAACTGACTTGCCTAGTTAAATAAAGATTAAATAAAGGTGTAAAAAAAAAAAATATTCGGCAAATCGGAGCCCAAAAATACCGATTTCCGATTGTTATGAAAACTTGAAATCGGCCCCGATGAATCGGCCATTCCGATTAATCGGTCGACCTCTAGTACATACCCCAACCAGAAACCATGGATTACAGACAACATTCATACTGAGCTAAAGGCTAGAGCTGCCCAATCTGGATGCTTTTAAGAAGGATTTCTACGACCTCCGACAAGCCATCAAACAGGCAAAACATCAATACAAGACTAAGATCGAATCCTACTACGTCAGCTCTGACACTCGACAGATGTGGCAAGGCTTGCAAACTATCATAGATTACAAAGGGAAACCCAGCCGTGAGCTGCCCAGCAACATAAGCCTACCAGACGAGCTAAAGGCCTTCAATTCTTGCTTCTAGGCAAACAACACTGAACCATGCATGAGAACACCAGCTGTTCCTGGACGACTGTGTGATCTTGCTCTCCGTAGCCGATGTGAGTAAGACCTTTAAAAAGGGTCATATTCACAAGGCCGCGGGGCAAGACAGAATACCAGGACGCATACTCAGAGCATGCGCTGACCAGCTGGCAAGTGTCTCCACTGACATTTATACCCTATCCCTGACCCGGTCTGTAATACCAACTTGTTTCAAGCAGACCACCATAGTTCCTGTGCCCAAAAACGCCAAGGTAAATAATGCCGTTCATTGACTAAGGCTCAGCATTCAACACCATAGTCCCCTCCAAGCTTATTACCAAGCTCAGGACCCTGGAACTGAACAACTCTCTCTGCAACTGAATCCTGGACTTCCTAATGGGCCACCCCCAGGTAGTGAGCCTCAACACGGGGGCCCCTCAGGGATGTGTGCTTAGTCCCCTTCTGTACTCTCTGTTCACCCATGACTGTGTGGCTGCGCACGACTCCAACACTATCATTAAGTTTGCTTACAACACAACGTTGGTAAGATTGATCCCCGACGGCGATGAGGCAGCCTATAGGGAGGAGGTCAGAGACCTGGCAGCATGGTGCCAGGACAACAACCTTTCCCTCAACGTCAGCAAGACAAAGGACAAGATCGTGGACTACAGGAAACGGAGCGGCGCCCCCATCCACATCAATGTGGCTGCAGTGGAGCGGGTCGAAAGCTTCAAGTCCCTCTGTGTCCACATCCCTGAGGAATTAATATGGTCCACACAAACCCACACAGTTGTGAAGAGGGCACGACAGCGCCTCTTCCCCCTCAAGAGGCAGAATTTTTTTTTGGCATGGGCCCTCAGATCCTCATAAAGTTCTACAGCTGCACCATTGAGAGCATCTTGACTGGCTGCATCACCGCTTTGGTATTGCAACTGCAAGACACCCAAATGCAAAGCCATACAAAGGGTGGTGAGTACGGCCCAGTACATCACTGGGGCCGAGCTCCCTGCCTTCCAGGACCTCTATACCAGGTGGTGTCAGAGGAAGGCCCACACACACTAGACCCTACCCACACCCTACCCACACCCTACCCACACCCTACCCACACACTACCCACACCCTACCCACACCCTACCCACACCCTACCCACACACTACCCACACCCTACCCACACCTACCCACACCCTACCCACACACTAGACCCTACCCACACACACTAGACCCTACCCACACACACTACCCACACCCTACCCACACCCTACCCACACCCTACCCACACACTACCCACACCCTACCCACACCTACCCACACCCTACCCACACACTAGACCCTACCCACACACACTAGACCCTACCCACACACCCTACCCACATCCTACCCACACCTACCCACACACTACCCACACCCTACCCACACCTACCCACACCCTACCCACACACTAGACCCTACCCACACACCCTACCCACACCCTACCCACACCCTACCCACACCCTACCCACACCTACCCACACACTACCCACACCCTACCCACACCCTACCCCCCCCTACCCACACACTACCCACACCCTACCCACACCCTACCCACACACTACCCACACCCTACCCACACCTACCCACACCTACCCACACCTACCCACACACTACCCACACCCTACCCACACACTACCCACACCTACCCACACCCTACCCACACCCTACCCACACCCTACCCACACCCTACCCACACCTACCCACACACTACCCACACCCTACCCACACACTACCCACACCTACCCACACCCTACCCACACACTACCCACACCCTACCCACACCTACCCACACCCTACCCACACCCTACCCACACCTACCCACACACTACCCACACCCTACCCACACCCTACCCACACCTACCCACACACTACCCACACCCTACCCACACCCTACCCACACACTACCCACACCCTACCCACACCTACCCACACCTACCCACACACTACCCACACCCTACCCACACACTACCCACACCCTACCCACACCCTACCCACACCCTACCCACACACTACCCACACCCTACCCACACACTACCCACACACTACCCACACCCTACCCACACCTACCCACACCCTACCCACACCCTACCCACACACTACCCACACCTACCCACACACTACCCACACCTACCCACACACTACCCACACACTACCCACACCCTACCCACACCTACCCACACCCTACCCACACCCTACCCACACCTACCCACACCCTACCCACACCCTACCCACACACTACCCACACCCTACCCACACACTACCCACACCCTACCCACACCCTACCCACACACTACCCACACCCTACCCACACACTACCCACACCCTACCCACACACTACCCACACCCTACCCACACACTACCCACACACTACCCACACCCTACCCACACCTACCCACACCCTACCCACACCCTACCCACACACTACCCACACACTACCCACACCCTACCCACACCCTACCCACACCCTACCCACACCTACCCACACACTACCCACACCCTACCCACACCCTACCCACACCCTACCCACACCTACCCACACCTACCCACACACTACCCACACCCTACCCACACACTACCCACACCTACCCACACCCTACCCACACCCTACCCACACCCTACCCACACACTACCCACACCCTACCCACACACTACCCACACCCTACCCACACCTACCCACACCCTACCCACACACTACCCACACCCTACCCACACACTACCCACACCCTACCCACACACTACCCACACCCTACCCACACACTACCCACACACTACCCACACCCTACCCACACCTACCCACACCCTACCCACACCCTACCCACACACTACCCACACACTACCCACACCCTACCCACACCCTACCCACACACTACCCACACCCTACCCACACACTACCCACACACTACCCACACCCTACCCACACCTACCCACACCCTACCCACACCCTACCCACACACTACCCACACACTACCCACACCCTACCCACACCCTACCCACACCCTACCCACACCCTACCCACACCTACCCACACACTCACAGATTTATATGTTTTATTTTACCGTTACACGGACACCTGAACACACACACTACATACATTCACACATAATACGCACCCACATGCATACTGACGCCACACACACACACACACACACACACACACACACACACACACACACACACACACACACACACACACACACACACACACACACACACATTCTGACAACACGTTGCACATTTTTTAACTTGAGAAATACTGCATCAAACACCATAATTGCGCAACTAAAACAATCCTCGGCAAAAACGTCAAAATGAATTACAGATTTCTTGAGTTAGATTCCTTCTGGGGATTTTGACGAATTGATATAGTCTTCCGCGTCTACAGTGTCTCATGGGGGACAAACATTAACCAAACACGGCATCGGACTGGAAACATACCTCCAAGACTGAAATCTCATTTTCTAATGAGCAACAGAAAAACAGAATGTGCCAATCGGCGTGTTCAGTGGCTCTTTAATTTGGCCTGAACAGAGACTTTTCTGCAGTAGTGGCAGCGGTTGAGTTGATGTATAAGCTAGCCTAGGCCTTATTATTGATCTGATAGAGAATTCAGGTCGATGGTTACAGATGTAGGATCTTAATTTATGCCAGTTTGCTACAGCAGGAAAATATTCCTGCAGCAACAGGAAATGTGAATTATTATTTTGATTATAATTACTGTAGATTTTTGTAGGGTTTGATCAACAAAAATTGTTAGGGCAAATCAAATCTTATATTTTTTAATGGTTATTACAAACTTTAGGAGCCTTTTTAAACCTTGAATACACTACAAGTTTGCCTTTCCTGCTGTGCATTAAAATTCTCAGCAAAAAAATAGTGATCAAATTAGAAAACAACATGATGAAAGAATTTGAAGCAGTTGTATGAAATTGGAATTGTTTTTCAAAATCTCAGTTCCAAAGTGTGATTGCGAAGTCAGAAATTCAAAGGCTTGGATCTATATGTTGTAGTCCAGTGTTATTAAAGAACCGTTGTAGTTAGAAGGAGTTTTCACAACTTTGATATGGTGATATGCAGAACTGTGTAGGTAGTCAACCCTTTTAAATCCAGGTAAGGTGCTTCCCCAGACCCTAGCCTTGTCCCATTCCCCCATTCAGTAGCAGCAGCAGTAGCAGCAGCAGCAGCAGTAGTAGTAGCAGTAGCAGTAGCAGCATCAGTAGCAGTAGCAGTAGCAGCAGCAGTAGCAGCAGCAGCAGCAGTAGCAGTAGTAGTAGCAGTAGCAGTAGCAGCAGCAGTAGCAGCAGCAGTAGCAGTAGCAGCAGCAGTAGCAGTAGCAGTAGTAGCAGTAGCAGTAGCAGCAGCAGTAGCAGCAGCAGTAGCAGTAGCAGCAGCAGTAGCAATAGCAGCAGCAGTAGCAGTAGCAGCAGTAGCAGTAGCAGCAGCAGCAGCAGCAGTAGCAGTAGCAGCAGCAGCAGTAGCAGCAGTAGCAGTAGCAGCAGCAGCAGCAGCAGTAGCAGCAGCAGCAGCAGTAGCAGCAGCAGTAGCAGCAGTAGTAGCAGTAGCAGTAGTAGCAGCAGCAGTAGCAGCAGTAGTAGTAACAGTAGCAGCAGCAGTAGCAGCAGTAGTAACAGTAGCAGTAGCAGTAGCAGCAGCAGCAGTAGTAACAGTAGCAGTAGTAGCAGCAGCAGTAGCAGCAACAGTAGCAGCAGCAGTAGCAGCAGCAGTAGCAGTAGCAGTAGCAGCAGCAGAGTGCTTATTTGGAGTTGATGCTGTTCTGGAAGCCTTCTGCATTCCAAAGGAGAACTTAAATTTAGCCTCTTAAAAGCTGATGCTTCCTCAGCCCATGCAAACACGCTGTACATGCGTTCCCTGCTTGCTGGCTCCTGCCCACACCACACCACACTACACCATGGGTCATTGCGTCAGCTGGGCAGCTAGCACAAGACCAGCGGCATTTTAGCACCATTTTTTATAGGGATGAGCTAGTATTTCGAAGTCAACAGCTTGCTACCACAGAATTTGAGACGGTATAAAGATATAGTCAAGTTGGGGACAGAATAAGAAGAGGATATGTGTAGGAGCAAGACGAGGAATTCTGTTGTTTGATTCCATTGTTGTATGTTGGTGATTCACTTTTTAGGTTGTATAGAGTGTATACAAAACAAATGTGCAAATATCCACTGGGTTTTTCACCAAATGCACAGTTCTGCTAAATGTTGCCCAGTGTTTCAAATCAAATCAAATTGTATTGGTCACATACACATGGTTAGCAGATGTTGTTGCGAGTGTAGCTAAATGCTTGTTTAAATGTTGCCCAGTGTTTGAAGAGTTTGTTGGCACTGTTGCCGTTCAAATTCATTACAAAGTTGAATACTTTTATACCTCAGACAACTTCGTCCACAAAAAGATGATTGTTTGGCTTTGGGAAATCTATAGTGCTAAAGGGCTGGTGAGAGAACATTACGAAATATTTGGGGTAGTAGAGGTGGGTGGTTAGCAGTGGCACCTAATCCCAGAGGTGGTTGGTTAGCAGTGCCACCTATCCCAGAGGTGGGTGGTTAGCAGTGGCACCTAATCCCAGAGGTGGGTGGTTAGCCATGGCACCTAATCCCAGATTTGGGTGGTTAGCAGTGGCACCTAATCCCAGAGGTGGGTGGTTAGCACCTAATCCCAGAGGTGGGTGGTTAGCAGTGGCACCTAATCCCAGAGGTGGGTGGTTAGCAGTGGCACCTAATCCCAGAGGTGGGTGGTTAGCCATGGCACCTAATCCCAGAGATGGGTGGTTAGCAGTGGCACCTAATCCCAGAGGTGGGTGGTTAGCAGTGGCACCTATCCCAGAGGTGGGTGGTTAGCAGTGGCACATAATCCCAGAGGTGGGTTGTTAGCAGTGCCACCTATCCCAGAGGTGGGTGGTTAGCAGTGCCACCTAATCCCAGAGGTGGGTGGTTAGTAGTGGCACCTAATCCCAGAGGTGGGTGGTTAGCAGTGCCACCTATCCCAGAGATGGGTGGTTAGCAGTGGCACCTATCCCAGAGATGAGTGGTTAGCAGTGGCACCTAATCCCAGAGGTGGTTGGTTAGCAGTGCCACCTGTCCCAATTAAAATACTATTGTTAGACTCCCCTCTACAGAGCTCCTTCATCCTGTTGTCTCTGGAAAGGAAATGAGAGGATTTAAACTGCTGGTCTGGAGCCAGGTGGGTCTGGGCCAGGTGCATGCGTGCCTCTGTGGTGCTGATGGTCCATGCTCAGGATTGGGAAGAATTATAAGTGGGTCCTTAGGGCCAGTTTCCTGGACCCAGATTGAAGCTCATGCTTCCATGATTTGTGTCACGCCTGCTCCCGCTCTCCCTCCCTGGAGCTCGAAGGCGCCAGGCTCCCCGGCATTACGCACACCTGCCACCATTATTACGCACACCTGCTCCCCTTGATTCATTGCACTCACCTGGACTCAATTACCTGTGTTTTTTTCCTCCCCTATATCTTCCTATTCCCTAGCTCTGTTCCCCGCTTCAGGATTAATGTTTGTTTGTCATTTTTGTTACCTGGTTCTGACGACGGTTCATGTACTGTTCAACGTTTATTCCACATTAAATGTTCAACTCCCCGTACCTGCTTCTCTTCTCCAGCGTCGGTCCTTTGTGCTGTAACCAACCTTTGTATCTGCACTGTTCTTCAAGTAAATGTGTTTGTGTAAACTTTTCTGTTGAAATTGTTAAAAGTTGTCATTGTGCATAGAGTTGTATGGTTACAATCATTGGTATTTGTTTGACATACATTTTAAAGTCTCAGCATCACTCTCTTACTGTGTAATTTCCCAAGCCCAGTTCAGAATATCCATTGAAAGTTATTTTTAGTCATCTGGTTCTGGAAACTTACCCTTAAAGTTTGGGATAAACCATTGTTGTGTGTATGGGGCCAGGTGTATCTGTGTTATTGCAGACAGGTGTTGACCCATGCCCAGGTGTACCTGTGTTATTGCAGACATGCAATGCCCAGGTGTACCTGTGTTATTGCAGACAGGTGTTGACCCATGCCCAGGTGTACCTGTGTTATTGCAGACAGGTCATGCCCAGGTGTAACTGTGTTATTGCAGTCAGGTGTTGATCCATGCCCAGGTGTATCTGTGTTATTACAGACAGGTGTTGACCCATGCCCAGGTGTACCTGTGTTATTGCAGACAGGTGTTGACCCATGCCCAGGTGTATCTGTGTTATTGCAGACAGGTCATGCCCAGGTGTACCTGTGTTATTACAGACAAGTGTTGATCCATGCCCAGGTGTAACTGTGTTATTGCAGACAGGTCATGCCCAGGTGTATCTGTGTTATTGCAGACAGGTGTTGACCCATGCCCAGGTGTAACTGTGTTATTGCAGACAGGTCATGCCCAGGTGTACCTGTGTTATTACAGTCAGGTGTTGATCCATGCCCAGGTGTACCTGTGTTATTGCAGACAGGTCATGCCCAGGTGTACCTGTGTTATTGCAGACAGGTCATGCCCAGGTGTATCTGTGTTATTACAGACAGGTGTTGATCCATGCCCAGGTGTATCTGTGTTATTGCAGACAGGTCATGCCCAGGTGTACCTGTGTTATTACATACAGGTGTTGATTCATGCCCAGGTGTAACTGTGTTATTACAGACAGGTCATGCCCAGGTGTAACTGTGTTATTGCAGACAGGTCATGCCCAGGTGTAACTGTGTTATTGCAGACAGGTCATGCCCAGGTGTAACTGTGTTATTGCAGACAGGTCATGCCCAGGTGTAACTGTGTTATTGCAGATAGGTCAGGCCCAGGTGTACCTGTGTTATTACAGACAGGTCATGCCCAGGTGTACCTGTGTTATTACAGACAGGTGTTGATTCATGCCCAGGTGTAACTGTGTTATTGCAGACAGGTGTTGACCCATGCCCAGGTGTAACTGTGTTATTGCAGACAGGTGTTGATCCATGCCCAGGTGTAACTGTGTTATTGCAGACAGGTCATGCCCAGGTGTAACTGTGTTATTGCAGACAGGTCATGCCCAGGTGTAACTGTGTTATTGCAGACAGGTCATGCCCAGGTGTACCTGTGTTATTACAGACAGGTGTTGATTCATGCCCAGGTGTAACTGTGTTATTGCAGACAGGTCATGCCCAGGTGTACCTGTGTTATTACAGACAGGTGTTGATTCATGCCCAGGTGTAACTGTGTTATTGCAGACAGGTCATGCCCAGGTGTAACTGTGTTATTGCAGACAGGTCATGCCCAGGTGTAACTGTGTTATTGCAGACAGGTCATGCCCAGGTGTACCTGTGTTATTACAGACAAGTGTTGATCCATGCCC
Source organism: Salvelinus namaycush (assembly GCF_016432855.1). NCBI lineage: Eukaryota > Metazoa > Chordata > Actinopteri > Salmoniformes > Salmonidae > Salvelinus > Salvelinus namaycush. The sequence goes on from NC_052335.1 coordinate 34,272,110, forward strand.
AGGTGTATCTGTGTTATTGCAGACAGGTCATGCCCAGGTGTACCTGTGTTATTACAGACAGGTGTTGATCCATGCCCAGGTGTAACTGTGTTATTGCAGACAGGTCATGCCCAGGTGTACCTGTGTTATTGCAGACAGGTGTTGATCCATGCCCAGGTGTACCTTTGTTATTACAGACAGGTCATGCCCAGGTGTAACTGTGTTATTACAGACAGGTCATGCCCAGGTGTAACTGTGTTATTACAGACAGGTCATGCCCAGGTGTACCTGTGTTATTGCAGACAGGTCATGCCCAGGTGTACCTGTGTTATTGCAGACAGGTGTTGATCCATGCCCAGGTGTACCTGTGTTATTACAGACAGGTGTTGATCCATGCCCAGGTGTATCTGTGTTATTACAGACATGTGTTGACCCATGCCCAGGTGTATCTGTGTTATTACAGACAGGTCATGCCCAGGTGTAACTGTGTTATTACAGACAGGTCATGCCCAGGTGTAACTGTGTTATTACAGACAGGTCATGCCCAGGTGTAACTGTGTTATTACAGACAGGTCGTGCCCAGGTGTACCTGTGTTATTGCAGACAGGTCATGCCCAGGTGTACCTGTGTTATTGCAGACAGGTGTTGATCCATGCCCAGGTGTACCTGTGTTATTACAGACAGGTGTTGATCCATGCCCAGGTGTATCTGTGTTATTACAGACATGTGTTGACCCATGCCCCGGTGTATCTGTGTTATTACAGACAGGTGTTGATCCATGCCCAGGTGTATCTGTGTTATTACAGACAGGTGTTGATCCATGCCCAGGTGTATCTGTGTTATTACAGACATGTGTTGACCCATGCCCAGGTGTATCTGTGTTATTACAGACAGGTGTTGATCCATGCCCAGGTGTATCTGTGTTATTACAGACAGGTGTTGATCCATGCCCAGGTGTATCTGTGTTATTGCAGACAGGTGTTGACCCATGCCCAGGTGTATCTGTGTTATTACAGACAGGTGTTGATCCATGCCCAGGTGTACCTGTGTTATTACAGACAGGTGTTGATCCATGCCCAGGTGTATCTGTGTTATTACAGACAGGTGTTGATCCATGCCCAGGTGTACCTGTGTTATTACAGACAGGTGTTGATCCATGCCCAGGTGTATCTGTGTTATTACAGACAGGTGTTGATCCATGCCCAGGTGTACCTGTGCTATTGCAGACAGGTGTTGACCCATGCCCAGGTGTACCTGTGTTATTGCAGACAGGTGTTGACCCATGCCCAGGTGTAACTCTGTTATTACAGTCAGGTGTTGATCCATGCCCAGGTGTACCTGTGTTATTGCAGACAGGTGTTGACCCATGCCCAGGTGTACCTGTGTTATTGCAGACAGGTGTTGATCCATGCCCAGGTGTACCTGTGTTATTACAGTCAGGTGTTGATCCATGCCCAGGTGTACCTGTGTTATTACAGACAGGTGTTGATCCATGCCCAGGTGTATCTGTGTTATTGCAGACATGTGTTGACCCATGCCCAGGTGTACCCGTGTTATTGCAGACAGGTGTTGGCCCATGCCCAGGTGTACCTGTGTTATTGCAGACAGGTGTTTACCCATGCCCAGGTGTACCTGTGTTATTGCAGACATGTGTTGACCCATGCCCAGGTGTATCTGTGTTATTACAGACAGGTGTTGATCCATGCCCAGGTGTATCTGTGTTATTACAGACATGTGTTGACCCATGCCCAGGTGTATCTGTGTTATTACAGACATGTGTTGACCCATGCCCAGGTGTAACTGTGTTATTACAGTCAGGTGTTGATCCATGCCCAGGTGTACCTGTGTTATTGCAGACAGGTCATGCCCAGGTGTATCTGTGTTATTGCAGACATGTGTTGACCCATGCCCAGGTGTAACTGTGTTATTACAGACAGGTGTTGATCCATGCCCAGGTGTACCTGTGTTATTGCAGACAGGTGTTGACCCATGCCCAGGTGTACCTGTGTTATTACAGACATGTGTTTACCCATGCCCAGGTGTAACTGTGTTATTGCAGACAGGTCATGCCCAGGTGTATCTGTGTTATTACAGACAGGTGTTGATCCATGCCCAGGTGTATCTGTGTTATTACAGACATGTGTTGACCCATGAACAGGTGTATCTGTGTTATTACAGACAGGTGTTGATCCATGCCCAGGTGTATCTGTGTTATTACAGACATGTGTTGACCCATGCCCAGGTGTATCTGTGTTATTACAGACAGGTGTTGATCCATGCCCAGGTGTATCTGTGTTATTACAGACATGTGTTGACCCATGCCCAGGTGTATCTGTGTTATTACAGACAGGTGTTGATCCATGCCCAGGTGTATCTGTGTTATTGCAGACAGGTGTTGACCCATGCCCAGTTGTATCTGTGTTATTACAGACAGGTGTTGATCCATGCCTAGGTGTACCTGTGTTATTGCAGACAGGTCATGCCCAGGTGTAACTGTGTTATTGCAGACAGGTCATGCCCAGGTGTAACTGTGTTATTGCAGACAGGTCATGCCCAGGTGTAACTGTGTTATTGCAGACAGGTCATGCCCAGGTGTAACTGTGTTATTGCAGACAGGTCATGCCCAGGTGTAACTGTGTTATTGCAGACAGGTCATTCCCAGGTGTAACTGTGTTATTGCAGACAGGTGTTGACCCATGCCCAGGTGTAACTGTGTTATTGCAGACAGGTCATTCCCAGGTGTAACTGTGTTATTGCAGACAGGTCATGCCCAGGTGTAACTGTGTTATTGCAGACAGGTCATGCCCAGGTGTACCTGTGTTATTGCAGACAGGTCATGCCCAGGTGTAACTGTGTTATTGCAGACAGGTCATGCCCAGGTGTAACTGTGTTATTGCAGACAGGTCATGCCCAGGTGTAACTGTGTTATTGCAGACAGGTCATGCCCAGGTGTAACTGTGTTATTGCAGACAGGTCATGCCCAGGTGTAACTGTGTTATTGCAGACAGGTCATGCCCAGGTGTAACTGTGTTATTGCAGACAGGTCATTCCCAGGTGTAACTGTGTTATTGCAGACAGGTGTTGACCCATGCCCAGGTGTAACTGTGTTATTGCAGACAGGTCATTCCCAGGTGTAACTGTGTTATTGCAGACAGGTGTTGACCCATGCCCAGGTGTCGTGTCTCAGTTTTTGACCTGTAGCCCCAGAATATCCAGGCTTCCTTCATAACTTGATCCAGATTGGATGAAAAGTGACTTCCTGAGTATTCATTGATCAGGCTCTCATCATGGCATTGGTACGATGTGGGTTTTGGCTACGCAGTCCTCTAGGGACTCATCACTGCTGAAGGAAAGGATGACTGTCTGCTTCTCTCTTTCCTAATACTTACCTAACTCATTTTAGGTTGGCAGTGTTTCCCTTATACGCTTACTTAGGGTGGGATGGGATCACAAACTCCTGCTTATCTCTGTTGCAACCTGCCTGAAAGACTTTACCTTTGGTTAGATTTAAAATGTTTTATGCATCTCACTGCTTGAGGCGTCACTACAGACACCCTGGTTCGATTTCAGGCTGTATCACAACCGGCCGTGATTGGGAGTCCCATAGGACGGCGCACAATTGGCCCAGCGTCGTCTGGGTTTGGCTGGTGTAGGCCGTCATTGTAAATAAGATTTTGTTCTTAACTGACTAAAGGTTAAATAAAATGAAAAAAAAAAAGTTTTATAGCTGATCTATAACTAGGAACTAGACTGCTATTTTAACTTTTTGTAGTCTTGTTGTTATTTTTGGAGTAATGAGCTCTTTCTTCATCTCTGTCTGTCTTTTCATTCTCAAATTCCCCTAAGAAGATCGATTTGATTTTGGCATTATGGTTATAAGTCTGATCGCATCACAATGCCTGCTGCTAGACAGAGAGTTCTCGTCTTGAATTAGCAACATTTCCACAGTAGGCACAATGGCGTGAGCCGTGAAGTAACTCTCAAGCCAAATAATTGCCTTCATTAATCAATGGAGAGGACTGAAATAGGATCTGTACTGCTGAGATTTGGACCTGGGGACGATAGCAGCTTCATTACCATTTAAATGCTGCTGCTGACGCTCCTTTCACGCATATCTTTTAAATTCTAAAACTTTCATTGTTTCCTTTACTTTAGCGTTGTATTATTCTCATTGTTTAATGAACACTGAATATTTGGAGAGGAATATGTATAGTTTGGAACAAGCATTGGATCACTTATAAGTAACTGTTTGACATAGTTAGCCTAAATCTAGCCAATACATTGTTAGTCAAGTTTGTGGCATTAATGGAGAACATGAATACTATTGGCAGAAAAACCCTGTTAGTTCGCATCTCGTCTCAGGTCTCAACAGCAGAAAAACCCTGTTGGTTCGCGTCTCGTCTCAGGTCTCAACAGCAGAAAAACCCTGTTAGTTCGCATCTCGTCTCAGGTCTCAACAGCAGAAAAACCCTGTTGGTTCGCGTCTCGTCTCAGGTCTCAACGGCAGAAAAACCCTGTTGGTTCGCGTCTCGTCTCAGGTCTCAACAGCAGAAAAACCCTTTTGGTTCACATCTCATCTCAGGTCTCAACAGCAGAAAAACCCTGTTGGTTCTCGTCTCAGGTCTCAACAGCAGAAAAACCCTGTTGGTTCGCGTCTCGTCTCAGGTCTCAACAGCAGAAAACCCCTGTTGGTTCGCATCTCGTCTCAGGTCTCAACAGCAGAAAAACCCTGTTGGTTCGCGTCTCGTCTCAGGTCTCAACGGCAGAAAAATCCTGTTGGTTCGCGTCTCGTCTCAGGTCTCAACCGCAGAAAAACCCTTTTGGTTCACGTCTCATCTCAGGTCTCAACAGCAGAAAAACCCTGTTGGTTCGCGTCTCGTCTCAGGTCTCAACAGTAGAAAAACCCTGTTGGTTCACGTCTCATCTCAGGTCTCAACAGCAGAAAAACTCTGTTGGTTCGCGTCTTGTCTCAGGTCTCAACAGCAGAAAAACCCTGTTGGTTCGCGTCTCGTCTCAGGTCTCAACAGCAGAAAAACCCTGTTGGTTCGCGTCTCGTCTCAGATCTCAACAGCAGCAAAACCCTGTTGGTTCGTGTCTCGTCTCAGGTCTCAACAGCAGCAAAACCCTGTTGGTTCAGTGACATTGACTTGCAGCCTCCATGGAACAACATTTCAGAGTTGATAGATGTGAAAACAATCTCTATCCCTCTATGCAAGTTCTACTTGTTACAAAATGTTATATTTAAGCAGACACTCCTATCCAGAGCAACTTACGGGAGCAATTAAGGTTAAGTCCTTTGCTCAAAGGCACATGGACAGATTTTTCACCTAGATGGCTTGGGGATTCAAACCAGAAACCTCTCAGTTACTGACCCAACGCCCTTAACAACTAGGATACCTGCCGCTACATGAATGATCCAGTGAAAATCTTTTACCTACTGTCAACATCTATTATCTTGCCGATGCAGTTCGATTCATAACTGTTTTATCATATTAGAGCCATTATTAAGTCTTGTCAGACATCTATTACCGAAGATGTGCTCCTCCTCTTGTTCAATGTACTTGATCAGGTCAGTTCAATTCAAATCAAAGTTTATTTGTCGTATACACATTTTAGCAGATGTTGAAGCAGGTGCATCAAAATGCTTGTTTCCAGCTCCAGCAGTGCAGCAAGTGTCTAGCAGTACAATACTAATGTCAAACGAATCTATCATATCAGACACACAATCAAATTAGTTAGTTAACTGCAAAGACTTGGACAGTGGATCATGTTCCGATTGAAGTCTTGATTAAATATGGACATAGTCCTAGGGTGTATCCATATCAAAAAGGGGCTTTGGTGGTGGGCGTGGCAGGGGGCGTGGTTGGCCAGTCAGCACAGCTGAATTTTAGAGTACATTTTTTTTTGGCGGTGTAGAGACATTTTTGCAGTTTTAAGTCAATTTCCTGCGATTCTACATATTCTGCCGTGGAGCTGAGAGAAAATGTTGTTACTTTTAAATCGAATTTCCTGCAATTTTAGCATTTTGCCATGGCTAATGCTGTGTTCTTTTGCTCAAACATAATAACAAAATCTATACTGCTAAATTCATTGTTTAAAAATATATATATATTCTCCCTGACTGTCTAGATTTTATTTTCATTCAAACTTTATTTATACAGCACATTTCAGACATGAATGCAACGCAATGCGCTTCACAGGGGGGAAAAAACGATGAAAATAAAAACTGAAATAGTTTGGGGATTGTTAATTCTCAAAGATTATATTATAGAAAATGATATAGATCCATTATCTTTTCTACATAGTTTATATCTGTTTTTAGTCGTTTAAGTTTACACTGAAATTGTTTATGTGTCCAGAAAAATATATATTTTTACACTGTTTGGATTTAAGTGACCCGAAAAACGCTTTGGCGGTCCGTCCAAGGATTTCAATGGCAGAAAAATCCCTGAGTCCTGCTCTAGGTCAGTAGTCTGTGAGTTTACACCTTATTGTAAAATGGTCAGAATCTGTGAGCATTATAGTAAGATGGAAAGCCTGAAATGGCTGACCAAAGTACCTGATCTCTCTTTATCTGCCACCCATCGCCACTCTCTCTTTGCCTTTCTCTCTCTGTATCTCTCTCTATCACTCTCTCTCTCTGTGTATCGTCCCCTCTCTCTCTTTCTCTCTCTATCTCTCTATCTCTCTCTTTATCACTCTCTCTTTGCCTTTCTCTCTCTGTATCTCTCTCTCTCTCTCTCTCTCTCTACCTCCCTTTCTCATTCCACCCCCCTCATCACTCCCTTTATGCCTGACAGACGTCTAGGTAGGTGGCATACAGTCACTCCAGCCCCCAGCCATCCACCAGATGTGACCCTGGCCGAGGGCCCGTCCCAAATGGCACCCTATTCTCTATATACAGGGCTCTGGTCTAAAGTAGAGCACTACATAGGGAATAGGGTGCCATGGGGCTCTGGTCTAAAGTAGTGCACTATATAGGGAATAGGGTGCCATAGGGGTCTGGTCAAAAGTAGTGCACTATATAGGGAATAGGGTGCAATTTGGGATGCATCCCGGGGCTTTCATCCCTCAGTGCAGACTCAGACCAACTGTTCAGCCTTGCATGCATGGCAGCTTATTTTATTTTGTTAGCAATTGATGTTATTCTTCAATAACACAAACTCCAAAGCAAATCCGGGGAAGAAAAATAGGTTTATTTGAGAAGGACAAATCAAGATGTTATGCTGGGAGGTAGATGTTCAGTCTCCCCTGTCCTCAAGCTTTTCTCCACCAAACAAAGGAACAGGATGCCATTTATAACCCCCCACCCTAGCCTGAGATTGACCAATCAGAAGTCCTTGCAGTACGACTGGACCAATGGCCAAATAACAAGTATCCTGCTCCAGACTCAATGTTCAGGAGTGACATTACATAGATTCTGAACAGCTGTTGAACTGAAGACCAACTATTTACATTGACAATTCCCTATTGACCATTAGTACTATATTTAGTTTAGTACTCTCGTCCTCTCATCCTCTGCGTTGTGTATTTATCTTCAAAATATTCTTATAATTTGGAGCTGCTTTAAGGCAATAAGGCAATATGCTGGTTTATGGCAATATGCTGCTTTAAGGCAATATGCTGCAAGTAAAATTATAGCGGCAATCAACAGTAACAAAGCGTCCTCCTCGCCCCTGGTAAAAACCTGATTAAGAAATGTAAATGTGATGTAATATATTGTATTGATGTTAATATCTTGCTGTTTTTTCATGCCAAAAACGAAGTGTAATTTTATACTGTATATACAGTACCAGTATCCAGGCTGTATCACATCCGGCCGTGATTGGGAGTCCCATAGGGCGGCGCAAAATTGGCCCAGTGTTGTCCGCGTTTGGCTGGAGTAGGCCGTAAATAAGATTTTGTTCTTAACTGACTTGCCTAGAGGTTAAATAAAAATAAAATAAAATAAAACCAGTCAAAAGTTTGGATACACCTACTCATTCAAGGGTTTTTATTTATTTTTAGTATTTTCTACATTGTAGAATAACAGTGAAGACACCAAAACTATGAAATAACACAAATGGAATCATGTAGTAACCAAAAAAGTGTTAAACAAATTAAATATATTTTATATTTTATATTCTTCAAAGTAGCCACTCTTTGCCTTAATGACAGCTTTGCAAACTCTTGGCATACTCTCAACAAGTTTCACCTGGAATGCTTTTCTAACAGTCTTGAAGGAGTTCCCACATATGTTGAGCACTTGTTGGCTGCTTTTCCTTCACTCTGCGATCCAACTCATCCTAAACCATCTCAATTGGGTTGAGGTTGGGTGATTGTGGAGGCCAGGTCATCTGATGCAGCACTCCATCACTCTCCTTGGTCAAATAGCCCTTACACAGCCTGCAAGTTTTGGGTCATTGTCCTGTTGAAAAACAAATGATAGTCCCACTAAGCGCAAACCAGATGGGATGGCGTATTGCTGCAGAATGCTGTGGTAGTCATGCTGGTTAATTGTGCCTTGAATTCTAAATAAATCACAGACAGTGTCACCGGCAAAGCACCCCCACATCATCACACCTCCCCCTTCATGCTTCACGGTGGGAACCACACATGTGGAGATCATTCGTTCACCTACTCTGCGTCTCACAAAGACATGGCGGTTGGAACCAAAACTCTCAGTGGTGTCTTAGCAGAAATTCGACCATGAAGGCCTGATTCACACAGTCTCCTCTGAACAGTTGATGTGGAGATGTGTCTTTTACTTGAACTCTGTGAAGCATTTATTTGGGCTGCAATTTCTGAGGCTGGTAACTATAATGAACTTATCCTCTGCACCAGAGGTCTTCCTTTCCTGTGGCGGTCCTCATGAGAGCCAGTTTCATCATAGCGCTTGATGGTTTTTGCCACTGCAATTGAAGAAACTTTCGAAATACTTAAAATTATCTGACTAATCATTGATGTAATTATCCGATAAGACTGATGTCTTAAAGTAATGATGGACTGTCGTTTCTCTTTGCTTATTTGAGCTGTTCTTGCCATAATATCAACTTTTACCAAGTAGGGCTATCTTTTGTATACCACCCCTACCTTGTCACAACACAACTGATTGGCTCAAATGCATTAAGAAGGAAATAAATTCCACAAATTAACTTTTAACAAGGCACACCTGTTAATTGAAGTGCATTCCAGGTGACTACCTCATGAAGCTGGTTGAGAGAATGCCAAGAGTATGCAAAGCTGTCATCAAGGCAAAGGGTGGCTACTTTGAAGAATCTCAAATATAAAATATATTTTGATTTGTTTAACACTTTTTTGGTTACTATATTATTCCATATGTGTTATTTCATAGTTGTGATGTCTTCACTATTATTCTACAATGTAGAAAATAGTCCAAATTCGGGAAAAACCCTTGAATGAGTAGGTGTGTCCAAACTTTTGACTGGTACTGTATATATAGTCCAATAATATGAAATAAAGATATTTTTTTAATTAATAAAAACTAAGAAAACAAGAGATGATGCGAACAAATGTTTTTTGTCTAATGATAGAGAAAATAAACAGAGAGTTATGGTTTTAAAGCTGATCTTGTTCAAATTAAAGAGCTGAGGGATGGGGCTGGAGAACTGTAGCCACTCTCAAATTCATAGATAAAGCTATGGATGCAAAGACTGACCATCCGTGGTTTATCATTTTGATATCATGTTTTGAGTAAAACAAGCTTATAGTTTGGGTCCTGATGGGGTACACCAGTTGAACTAAGCTCATGAGGCATTTGTACGTCTTATTCTTCAAGAATAAATGGGTACATACCATTCATTTATAAGTCCAAAAATGGATGCAGCAACTGCAGATTGCTCCTTTAATGTGATTACATCTATAGTGCTTGTCGACTGTGAAACGTTAACGTTAAAATGACAGCTATGAACAGTTTATTTACAGTGTATTACAGTATATTACTTCACCATTGCAACAATATGTTATGTTTTTTTGTCGAGGCGTTCACTGCAATTAAAAACAGTCAAAAACAACTTAAGTGGTTTTTAAGGTCAGTCAGGAGAAAACATTTTGGAATCGTAAGCAAACTGAGCATTCTACTTATTGTTTCAAGTTCAAAGTTCAAAGTTGATTGGCCCAATAAATACATAAGAACTCCTTGTCAAGTTCTCACTAAAACGAAGTCTAGGAGGTTTCACCATTTTTTTTGGACAAAATTCGCTTCCTTGTTTCCCTCTGTTTTGTGCCTACTGGAAGCATTCCAGCATTTCTTCTGTAAGTCTAATTTTAAATTCTCAAGCAGAGGCCACACTGGTTCCAGTGACTCTCTACCTATAGTATATTCAGTATATACTCCCACAGAGACACAGCAGCCCCAGCCAGCCTACTCAATATGTGTTATGCTACCACAGCTGACACTACTATTTGTACAATAGGTTTATTACAAAAGGACAATTGGTAAATATATATATTTTTGGTATCTGGGTGGCGGTGGGCTGGTTCTCTAGGGGCCTGTGGATCTTGATAGCAGTGGTTGGTGAGAGGTGGATATCTGGGTGTCTGGGGGTCTGGATGGTGAGAGGTGGATATCTGGGTGCCTGGGGGTCTGCATGGAGAGAGGTGGATGTCTGGGGGTCTGGGTGGTGAGAGGTGGATGTCTGGGTGTCTGGGGGTCTGGCTGGTGAGAGGTGGATGTCTGGGTGTCTGGGGGTCTGCATGGTGAGAGGTTGATGTCTGGGTGCCTGGGGGTCTGCATGGAGAGAGGTGGATGTCTGGGGGTCTGGGTGGTGAGAGGTGGATGTCTGGGTGTCTGGGTGGTGAGAGGTGGATGTCTGGGTGTCTGGCTGGTGAGAGGTGGATGTCTGGGGGCCTGGGGGTCTGGGTGGTGAGAGGTGGATGTCTGGGGGTCTGGGTGGTGAGAGGTGGATGTCTGGGTGTATGGGGGTCTGGGTGGTGAGAGGTGGATGTGTGCCTACTCTCACCACCCATCGCCATCCAGGCCCTCTAGCCCCCATACTCAAACATCTCATTAAACTCAGTGCCAATACCAGGCTGTTTAACATGTAACAGACTCTCTGGGCCAACCCCAGGCTGTTTAACATGTAACAGACTCTGTGGGCCAATACCAGGCTGTTGAACATGTAACAGACTCTCTGGGCCAATACCAGGCTGTTTAACATGTAACAGACTCTGTGGGCCAATACCTGGCTGTTTAACATGTAACAGACTCTGTGGGCCAATACCAGGCTGTTTAACATGTAACAGACTCTCTGGGCCAATACCAGGCTGTTTAACATGTAACAGACTCTGTGGGCCAATACTAGGCTGTTTAACATGTAACAGACTCTCTGGGCCAATACCTGGCTGTTTAACATGTAACAGACTCTCTGGGCCAATACCAGGCTGTTGAACATGTAACAGACTCTGTGGGCCAATACCAGGCTGTTGAACATGTAACAGACTCTGTGGGCCAACCCCAGGCTGTTTAACATGTAACAGACTCTCTGGGCCAACCCCAGGCTGTTTAACATGTAACAGACTCTCTGGGCCAACCCCAGGCTGTTTAACATGTAACAGACTCTGTGGGCCAATACCAGGCTGTTTAACATGTTACAGACTCTGTGGGCCAATACCAGGCTGTTTAACATGTAACAGACTCTGTGGGCCAATACCAGGCTGTTTAACATGTAACAGACTCTGTGGGCCAATACCAGGCTGTTTAACTTGTAACAGACTCTGTGGGCCAATACCAGGCTGTTTAACATGTAACAGACTCTGTGGGCCAATACCAGGCTGTTTAACATGTAACAGACTCTGTGGGCCAATACCAGGCTGTTTAACATGTAACAGACTCTGTGGGCCAATACCAGGCTGTTTAACATGTAACAGACTCTGTGGGCCAATACCAGGCTGTTTAACATGTAACAGACTCTGTGGGCCAATACCAGGCTGTTTAACATGTAACAGACTCTCTGCGTAACAGGCTGTCTCAGTAGTTAACCTGCTTAGGGCCCAGAACTCACTGAGAGCAGGAGGTGACCAGCTGAACACAGGGCTGATGATGAATCTGGGTTATTTTACGTTCCTGTGGCGGTGCGAGGTTCAGTAGATTTGAAATGTCCTAGCACGCTCTCTGTTTCTCTCTCTGTCTCTATCTCAGTGTCTCTCTCTCCCTCTTTTTTCTCTCTCTCTCCCTCTCTCTCTCCCTCTCTCCCTCCCTCCCTCCCTCTCTCTCTTTCTCTCTGATTTTCCTGAGGCCTAAAACCTTTTTATTCGAAGAGGAAACACACAGAAAACTATTAAATGTTAATTTATTTTCACACTTCATAAATTAGTAAGTAACCACCATATTCAGTTAACCCAATGTTTGGCCTGGAGCCTTTGTCCAGGGTGGGTCCAATGCCCACTGCTTTTTACCTCACATACTTTTCAGATTAGTCATGTTATTTTTCAGATTAGTTATGTTATCTTTCAGATTAGTCATGTTATCTTTCAGATTAGTCATGTTATTTTTCAGATTAGTCATGTTATCTTTCAGATTAGTCATGTTATCTTTCAGATTAGTCATGTTATCTTTCAGATTAGTCATGTTATCGTTCAGATTAATGCAACATTTGGCTACAAACACGCTAAAAATTGTTGTCTTGTGATCGTTGCCACAATGTTTTCTTACTGTTGAGCCTGGTGTTCTTACATTAGCTAGAAACATCTAACTCCATCAGCACTTATCGCCTCGTCTGACATTTATGAGACATATACGACTCCTAACCCCCTCCGTCTGTTAGGAGGTCTACTCCACACCCTGGCACGTGGGAACAAGGCTTTACACTCCACAGGATTAACCTCATTGCTTCCATTCAGTATCCAGTAGTCTACTTCCCTGTGTCTTCTCCCAAACCTCCAACTGAGCATGTGAACACCATGCGTGTCCAAGTAGTATAGTATATAGTATAAGTGCAGGTTGGCTGGGGGTCGGCAGAGGGTCGGTGGAGGGGGAGTTGTGACAGTTTATTTGGCTCAGCGGAGTATCGGTGGATCTCAGGTTACCACCCTGTGGATCCATCAGGCCACACACACCTGCTCCTGTCCTTTAAGCAGGTCCAACAGCCTGCTGCTTAGAGAAGAAGAGAGAGAGAGAGACAGAGAGAGAGAGAGAGAGAGAGAGAGAGAGACAGAGAGAGAGAGAGAGAGAGAGAGAGACAGAGACAGAGACAGAGACAGAGAGAGAAAGACGGAGGAAACGAGGAAGGAAGAGTACTTCCAAGGTTGAGTGGCATATGCTCTGAGCAGGCTGGAGAGAGCCAGAGGGGTGGTGTGATGGTTGGTGCAGGGGGGGGGGGGGCTCTCTGCTCTGCTCTTGGTAGTTGGGGACATAGGTGGACCCTCCTCTCCCTTAACAGGCAGCAGCCCCCTAGGGCCCTATAGATAGACTGTGATGTGGCTCTTTAGCTTTCTAACAGATGGTTTCAGACCTGGGTTCAAATATGGTTTGTTTTCTTTCAAATGACTTTAACCGTTTGTTTGAGCCTGTCTGAAGCACGAGAAGCACGAAAAAGGGTGTGGTTACCACTTTTGAGACTGTTTCATTGGTTCCATTGTGCCAGGCAAGCTCAATCAAGCGAAGCAGACATATTTGAACAAATATACATAATACTGCTTGAACCCAGGTCTGGGTAGCTACAGCCTTCCTTCATGCTACTGCTGACACAGGATCAGTTGGCTGCAGACTCAGATTGAGATTCTCTGGCTCAGGATCAAGCCTTGGGATCAGGAGAGAGTGAGAAATCCTGCTACGAAGACAGGAGCTCTGTGGAAGGCTTTGGTCCTACTGAGACGCTTCTACACCTATCCAGGGGGCTTATGGTTGCATCTGCTGTATATACAAATACACACATAACAAGCTTGTACGCACACACGTACGAACTTAAACACACTCATACATCTACACTACACGTCTCTCTCCCTCTTTCTTTCCCTCTTTATTTCCCCCCCCCTCTCTCTCTACCCCTCCCTCTCAAATACCCAGCATTCCAGTTGTTCTGCTGCTAAGTTTTCTCAGCTACCAGCAATACCAGCTATCCCAAACAGTCGGTGGTGTAGGAAAAGAAAGCAAAGCACATTACTTCATTTTAAAGGGGTGACAAGCCTGCGACGCCGAGACCTTCGGCAGGCCAGGGTACTATATAGAACCTTATGGACCCTATATAGGGAAAATGGTAGCTTTGGGATGCAGCCCCCAGTCCTTCAGAGGGAGCTACTCCCAGTCTCTGGGCCAACATCAATGCTTTCTGCTTTATCTCTAATCCACTGAGAGAGAGAGAGAGAGGGAGATGTACTATAGGTTAATTAAGAAATCAAACTTGCTTCTGGAGAGTTGGAGTTCTCCTCTCTTCAGTCCGTCGAGCCTCCTCTGTCAGTAACAGTTTGACATTTCACTTTAAGTGAAATCACTCAGACCTCCAGCATCTGTTATGAAGTACAACCACAGTGTGAGTCCAGTAAGCTGACAGTAAATGTTGTATTACTAAGCCTTGTGCCTATCGTTTATGATCAACATTCTCATGTCCGTCGAGCCCCCTCTGCCAGTAACAGTTTGACATTTCACTTTATGCGAAATCACTCAGACCTCCAGCATCTGTTATAAAGTATAACCACAGTGTGAGTCCAGTTAGCTTACTTAAGCCTTGTGCCTATCGTTTATGACCAACATTCACATGTTTATAATGGAATTGTTGTGGCTTTTTGTGGGGGCCAATCATTTAGAACACTATTGCATAATGATGTAGATCTCAAACTAAGCAGCAGTTGTGGTGAGTTGTAATTAAATGACTTATATGTAATTGTGTGGTTGAGAAGGTCAACAAACGTAAACCAGAGGTTCCGGTTGAATGTTTTACGGGTGGTGGGAATTGACCCCAGGCAGGACTACATCATCAGGTAGGTGAGATGAGGAGCCAGTGTAGATCCAAATCAACTCTGACACACTGACCCGGGTTGGTAGCTCCAGCTGTGTGAGGAGGGCTGGATGTAATGAAGCAATACTGCTTGAATAGAGCCAGAGACACAAAACCATAGTAACAATCAGTTCCAATTAATGTGGAGAGAGAGAGAGAGAGAGAGAGAGAGAGAGAGAGAGAGAGAGAGAGAGAGAGAGAGAGAGAGAGAGAGAGAGAGAAAACGTCAGAGACACAAATCAATATCCGTGGCCTGAGTGGAATTACGCAGTGGTAGAGAAATAGGATCAATTGTTGGATCTCCTGACTATAGTCCAACTGCAACTTTCCTCATGCATTAAAACCAGGGTCGTATTCACTAGGAATGAAATGGAGATGGATTACCTAAACTTGTCCACTACAAAAAGCTTGTTCTTTTTTTTCGTTACAAAATGTTTTGCTGTGGTGTACATTTGTGAATAAGACCCAGGTTTCCCTGAATCAGTTTAATAATGGAACCGAGGTTGAAAACAAGATTTCAGAACCTAGTTTTCATGTGTAACATATTGATTCTGGCAATAGAAGGGATGTAACTTATTGACTTTTTAATACTGTTTTTGATACCAGACCAATCGGTTATCCTTCCCTTTCTAACTGTTTTCCTCTGATATGATTATATATGCTGATAAAATAGATTATTATATATGCTAATAAAACAGATGATTATATATGCTGATAAAACAGATGATCCATGAATTATTCATGTTCTTACTATATTTTCATTCCATTCATAAATCTTGCATGGGCCTGCTCAGCACAACGACCCTCCAGCACTTGATGTGTTTGTAAGGGCGGAGAAACAGAGATATCATCCATGACTATCCTTGATTATACATTTATCTCATAAAGCACGGAGAGAGGGGAAAAAATCTGCAGTATTTGGTGTAAGACTGAGACTGTTGACCCATTTTAAACCCAATATCCTGCCTGCATCTCAGTAGTCTGATCTTGAAGTCTGTTCTTCTCATCTCTCTACCTTTATCTGCACTGGTGAGAAAGAGTTGGCCTGGTGAGAAAGAGTTGGCCTAGTGAGAAAGAGTTGGCATGGTGAAAGAGTTGGCCTGGTGAGAAAGAGTTGGCCTGGTGAAAGAGTTGGCCTGGTGAGAAAGAGTTGGCCTGGTGAAAGAGTTGGCCTGGTGAGAAAGACTTGGCCTGGTGAAGGAGTTGGCCTGGTGAAAGAGTTGGCCTGGTGAGAAAGAGTAGGCCTGGTGAGAAAGAGTTGGCCTGGTCAGAAAGAGTTGGCCTGGTGAAAGAGTTGGCCTGGTGAGAAAGAGTTGGCCTGGTGAGAAAGAGTTGGCCTGGTGAGAAAGAGTTGGCCTAGTGAGAAAGAGTTGGCCTAGTGAGAAAGAGTTGGCCTGGTGAGAAAGAGTTGGCCTGGTGAGAAAGAGTTGGCCTGGTGAAAGAGTTGGCCTGGTGAGAAAGAGTTGGCCTGGTGAGAAAGAGTTGGCCTGGTGAGAAAGAGTTGGCCTGGTGAAAGAGTTGGCCTGGTGAGAAAGAGTTGGCCTAGTGAGAAAGAGTTGGCCTAGTGAGAAAGAGTTGGCCTAGTGAGAAAAAGTTGGCCTGGTGAAAGAGTTGGCCTGGTGAGAAAGAGTTGGCCTGGTTTAAGAGTATTCCTGGTGAGAAAGAGTTGGCCTGGTGAAAGAGTTGGCCTGGTGAAAGAGTTGGCCTGGTGAGAAAGAGTTGGCCTAGTGAGAAAGAGTTGGCCTGTTGAGAAAGAGTTGGCCTGGTGAGAAAGATTTGGCCTGGTGAAAAAGTTGGCCTAGTTTAAGATTTGGCCTAGTTTAAGATTTGGCCTGGTGAGAAAGAGTTTGCCTGGTGAGAAAGAGTTGGCCTGGTGAGAAAGAGTTGGCCTAGTGAGAAAGAGTTGGCCTGTTGAGAAAGAGTTGGCCTGGTGAAAGAGTTGGCCTGGTGAAAGAGTTGGCCTGGTGAGAAAGAGTTGGCCTGGTGAGAAAGAGTTGGCCTAGTGAGAAAGAGTTGGCCTGGTGAAAGAGTTGACCTGGTGAGAAAGATTTGGCCTGGTGAAAAAGTTGGCCTGGTTTAAGAGTTGGCCTGGTGACAAAGAG
The DNA here is from genome assembly GCF_016432855.1 of Salvelinus namaycush. Classification (NCBI taxonomy): domain Eukaryota; kingdom Metazoa; phylum Chordata; class Actinopteri; order Salmoniformes; family Salmonidae; genus Salvelinus; species Salvelinus namaycush. The sequence goes on from NC_052335.1 coordinate 34,289,124, forward strand.
TTGGCCTGGTGGAAGCAAATTCCTGGTTGACATTGTGTTGCTTGTTTTCCAGGACCAGTGTTGCCAGTCACTGCTACAACCTCTCCGTCCTTTCACCAGGCCTACTCAGAGAAAGGACAGAGAGGTTGTAGCAGTGACTGGCAACACTGGTCCTGGAAAACAAGCAACACAATGCCAACCAGGAATCTGCTTCCACCTAGCCAACTCTTTCTCACCAGGCCAACTCTTTCACCAGGTAAACTCTTTCTCACCAGGCCAACTCTTAAACTAGGCCAACTTTTTCACCAGGCCAAATCTTTCTCACCAGGCCAACTCTTTCTCACCAGGCCAACTCTTTCTCACTAGGCCAACTCTTTCTCACCAGGCCAACTCTTTCTCACCAGGCCAACTCTTTCTCACCAGGCCAACTCTTTCTCACCAGGCCAACTCCTTCACCAGGCCAACTCTTTCACCAGGCCAACTCTTTCTCACCAGGCCCACTCTTTCTCACAGGCCTACAACTGCTCCGTCCTTTCTCTGTGTATGTGTGTCATTCATATTTGTGGACAATGGACAACAAAGTAATCTTCTTTGTCTTCTAATGTTGTACAAAACGTCTCCCAATGTTGTACAGAACTTCTCCTAATGTTGTACAAAACGTCTCCTAATGTTGTACAGAACGTCTCCTAATGTTGTACAGAACGTCTCCTAATGTTGTACAAAACGTCTCCTAACGTTCTCTTCTCCCCTGACAGGATGATGAGGTGGTGCTTCAAAGTGTCGCCACCATCCAGAAAGAGAATCGCAAGTTTTGTCTGTCCGTGGAGGGACTCGGTAATCGACTATGCTTCCTGGAACCTACATCTGAGGCTAAGGTAAGAGGAGTGTCTCTTAATGCTTGGTACTGATGGTGGCTCTTAATTTGAACATTTTCATTGCAGGAGGAAAGTAATCCTGCAGCAGGAGGATTTGAAAATCTGAACAAATATGTTAAATCGCTGCCAGGGGTCAGCTGGAAGTGGTGTTTGTATACAATGCAGTACCGTACCTAGTTTGTACCTTAGACTGCAGGTCCGCTGGGTGCCTGTTCAGGTAGCCTATATACAGTGCCTTCGGAAAGTATTCAGAGTCCTTGACTTTTTCCACATTTTGTTATGTTACAGCCTTATTCTAAAATGGATTAAATAAATAAAAACATCCTCAACAATCTACACACAATACCCCATAATGACAAAGTGAAAACAGGTTTTTAGATTTTTTTTTTTACAAATATATAAAAAGTAAAAAACAGAAATACCTTATTTACTTAAGTATTCAGACCCTTTGCTATGAGACTTGAAATTGAGCTCAGGTGCATCCTGTTTCCATTGATCATCCTTGATGTTTCTACAACTTGATTGGAGTCCACCTGTGGTAAATTCAATTGATTGGACATGATTTTGAAAGGCACACACCTGTCTATATAAGCTCCCACAGTTGACAATGAATGTCAGAGCAAAAACCAAGCCGTGAGGATGGCGGAATTGTCTGTAGAGCTCCGAGACAGGATTGTGTCAAGTCACAGATCTGGGGAAGGGTACCAAAAAATGTCTGCAGCATTGAAGTACCCCAAGAACACGGTGGCCTCCATCAATCTTAAATCGAATATGTTTGGAACCACCAAGACTCTTCCTATTGCTGGCCGTCTGGCCAAACTCAGCAATCAGGGGAGAAGGGCCTTGGTCAGGGAGGTTGACCAAGAACCTGATGTTCACTCTGACAGAGATCTAGAGTTCATCTGTGGAGATGGGAGAACCTTCCAGAAGGACAACCATCTCTGCAACACTCCACCAATTAGGCCTTTATGGTAGAGTGGCCAGACAGAAGCCACTCCTCAGTAAATGGCACATGACAGCCCGCTTGGAGTTTGCCAAAACAAGATTCTCTGTTCTGATGAAACCCAGATTGAACTCTTTAGCCTGAATGCCGAGCGTCACATCTGGAGGAAACCTGGCACCATCCCTATGATGAAGCATGGTGGTGGCAGCATCATGCTGTTGGGATGTTTTTCAGCGGCAGGGACTGGGAGACTAGTCAGGATTGAGGCAAAGATGAACGGAGCAAAGTACAAAGAGATCCTTGATGAAAACCTGCTACAGAGCACTCAGGACCTCAGACTGGGATGAAGGTTCACCTTCCAACAGGACAACGATCCTAAGCACACAACCAAGATAACGCAAAAGTGGCTTCGGGACAAGTCTCTGAATATCTTTGAGTAGACTGGACTTGAACCCAATTGAGCATCTCTGGAGAGACCTGAAAATAGCTATACAGCAACACTCCCCATCCAACCTGACAGAGGTTGAGAGGATCTGCATAGAAGGATGGGAGACACTCCCCAAATGCAGGTGTGCCAAGCTTGTAGTGTCATACCCAAGTAGAATTTATGCTGCAATCGCTGCCAAAGGTGCTTCAACAAAGTACTGAGTAAAGGGTCTGAATACTTATGTAAATGTGATATTTAAGTTTTTTTTTAAAATAAATTAGCAAACATTTCCAAACATTTTTTTTTGCTTTGTCATTATGGTGTATTGTGTGTAGATTGATGAGGGGGAAAAAACGATTTAATACATTTTAGAATAAGGCTGAAACGTAACAAAATGTGGCAAAAGTCAAGGGTTCTGAATAGCTTCCGAAGGCACTGTATACGTATTCACACCCCAATACTCTGTAGAAGCACCTTTGGCAGCGATTACAGTAGTGGGTCTTTCTGGGTAAGTTTCTATGAGCTTTTCACATCTGGATTGTGCAACATTTGCCTATTATTCTTTTCAAAATTCTTCAAGCTCTGTTTGGTTGTTGATCATTGCTAGACAACCATTTCAGGTCTTGCCATAGATTTTCAAGTAGATTTAAATCAAAACTGTAACTCGGCCACTCAGAAACATTCACCGTCTTCTTGGTAAGCAACTCCAGTATGAATGTGGCCTTGTGTTGTAGGTTATTGTCCTGCTGAAAGGTAAATTCATCTCCCAGTTTCTGGTGGAAAGCACACTGAACCAGATTTTCCTCTAGGATTTTGCCTGATGTTAGCTCCATTCCGTTTCGTCTATATCCTGAAAAACTCCCCAGTCCTTAATAATGACAAGCATACCCATAACATGATGCAGCCACCACTATGCTTGAAAATATGGAGAGCGGTACTCAGTAATATGTTATATTGGATTTTCCCCCAAAATAACACTTTGTGTTCAGGACACACAGTTAATTGCTTTGCCACAGTTTTAGCAGTATTACATTAGAGCCTTGTTTCAAACAGGATGCATGGAGAGAGAGCGAGAAATATAAGATAGCACTGCAGTGGATAGCTGCCTTCTTTTCACTGGTCTTAGCTTTTTTTGCACATAATATTTCCGGCATTATTTCCTATGACCAAAAACAGCTTTTGGACATCAGAAGAGCGATCACTAATCTCGATTGGAATGAAGACTTCTACTTCATTGAGTCGGCAGCTGTGGATGTACCGCTCATTCCAGACCAGGCCATAACCCCCTGGTACTTGAAAAGGGAAGAGGCGGCGCAAAACTGGTAAACGAGCGGGCTCCCTGAAGAGACTACTTCGGCGAGCAAATAAACTGACTCTACCGCCGTTCTATTGGCAAACGTACAATCACTGGAGAACAAACTGGATGAGGTCCGTACGAGACTATCCTATCAACGGGACCTGAAGAACTGTAATATCCTATGTTTCTCGGAGTCGTGGCTAAACAAGGACATGGATAATATACATCTAGTTGGTTTTAACTATGCATCGTCAAGACCTTACGGCAGCGTCGGGTAAGGTTAAGGGGGGGGGGGAGTGTGTGTCTCTTTGTTAACAACAGCTGGTGGCGGATCTCTAATGTTGAGGAAGTCTGGAGGTTTTGCTTGCCTGAGTTAGAATACTTCATGATAAGCTGAAGACTATTTATCAGTAGAGTTTTCATCTATATTTTTCGTAGCTGTCTATTTACCACCACAAACCAAGACGGCACTCAAGGGCCATAAGTAAACAATAAAAGGCACATCCAGAGGCGGTGCACCTAGTGTCCTGTGATTTTTAATGCAGGGAAACTGAAATCCGTCTTGCCTCATTTTTACCAGCATATCACCTTTATTTCAGACACAGAAATGCATACAACGCTCTCCCTCGCACTCCATTTGGAAAATATGATCATAACTCCATCCTCCTGATTCTTGTTTACAAGCGAAAACTCCAACAGGAAGTACCAGTGACGTGCTCAATACGGAAGTGGTCAGATGAAGCTACAGGACTGTTTCACTAGCACAGACTGAAATATGTTCCGGGATTCATTTAAAAACATTGAGGAGTTTACCACATCAGTCACCTGCTTCATTAATAAGTACATCAACGACATCGTCCCCACAGTGACCGTACGTACATACTGTATCTTAGTCCCCTCCTGTTCTTCCTGTTCACCCACAACTGCGTGGCCATGCACGACTCCAACACCATCATTAAGTTTGCTGACGACAATGAGACAGCCTATAGGGAGGAGGTTAGAGACCTGGCAGTGTGGTGACAGGACAAACAACCACTTGCTCAACTTCAGGCAAAACAGAGGAGCTGATCGTGGACTACAGGAAACGGAGGGCCGATCACGCCCGCTACCACATCGATGGGGCTGTAATGAAGCGGGTACGAGAGCTTCAAGTTCCTCCACATCACTAAGGAATGATCATGGCCCACACACAACAACACAGTCGTGAAGAGGGCACAACAACACCTCTTTCCCCTCAGGAGGATGAAAAGAGTTGACTGGGCCCTCAGATGCTCATAAAGTTTTACAGCTGCACCATTGAGAGCATCTTGAATGGCTGCATCACCGCTTGGTATGGCAACTGCGTGGTGTCCATCTGCAAGGCACTACAGATGGTAGTGCGTACGGCCCAGTACATCTCTGGGGCAAAAGCGTCCTGCCGTCCAGGATCTCTATGCCAGGTGGTGTCAGAGGAAGGCCCTAAAAATTGTCAAAGACTCCAGCGACCCAAGTCATAGACTGTTCTCTCTGCTACCCCACGTCAAGCAGTACCGATGCACCAAGTCTGGAACCAACAAAACCCTGAACAGCTTCTACCCCCATGCCATAAGAATGCTAAATAGTTAGTCCAGGTAGCTATTGGTTAACTATTTAACTATCTGCATTGACCCTTTTTGCACTAACTATTTTGACTCATCACATACACTTCTGTTTATTATCTATCCTGTTGCCTAGTAACTTTATCCCTACCTTTGTGTACATATCTACCGCAATTACCTCCTGCACATCGACTCAGTACTGGTACCCCGTGTATTTAGCCAAGTTATCATTACTCATTGTGTATTTATTGTACATAGCCAAATTATCATTACTCATTGTGTATTTATTCCTTCTGTATTATTTTTATATTATTTATATATTATCTGTGTCTGCATTGTTGGGAAGGGCCTGTAAGTAAGCATTTCACTGTTAGTCTACACCTGTTGTTTACAAAGCATGTGACAAATAACATTTGATTTCATTTTTTTTTTAAATGCCCTGAATGTAAAATAACGTTATTAACAGGTTTCCATGGTTTCCATGCTTTTAAAATAACTGTTCTGTTCCTGAACAGTAGAGATAATTTTTGTTCTCGGTTCAGATTCTGCTTCTCGAAAAATGTAGTTATTTTCCGGTTTTCGGTTCTGTTCCCTGAACCAGTTCCAACCCCTGGGCTGCAGTTAGTCATTATATTAAATTATATGGTAATACAAAACAGATCAGTAGTTAGAGGACACTGGCTATGATTAACAGTTCAGTAGTTAGAGGACACTGGCTATGATTAACAGTTCAGTAGATAGAGGACACTGGCTATGATTAACAGTTCAGTAGATAGAGGACACTGGCTATGATTAACAGTTCAGTAGTTAGAGGACACTGGCTATGATTAACAGTTCAGTAGATAGAGGACACTGGCTATGATTAACAGTTCAGGAGATAGAGGACACTGGCTATAATTAACAGTTCAGGAGATAGAGGACACTGGCTATGATTAACAGTTCAGTAGATAGAGGACACTGGCTATGATTAACAGTTCAGTAGATAGTGGACACTGGCTATAATTAACAGTTCAGTAGATAGAGGACACTGGCTATGATTAACAGTTCAGGAGATAGAGGACACTGGCTATAATTAACAGTTCAGGAGATAGAGGACACTGGCTATAATTAACAGTTCAGTAGTTAGAGGACACTGGCTATGATTAACAGTTCAGTAGATAGAGGACACTGGCTATGATTAACAGTTCAGGAGATAGTGGACACTGGCTATAATTAACAGTTCAGTAGATAGAGGACACTGGCTATGATTAACAGTTCAGTAGTTAGAGGACACTGGCTATGATTAACAGTTCAGTAGTTAGAGGACACTGGCTAACTGTTACAGACCTATATCCATTCTGCCCTGCCTCTCTAAAGTCTTCGAAAGCCAAGTTAATAAACAGATCACTGACCATTTCGAATCCCACCGTACCTTCTCCGCCGTGCAATCCGGTTTCCTAGCTGGTCACGGGTACACCTCAGCCACGCTCAAGGTACTAAACGATATCATAACCGCCGTCGATAAAAGATTGTACTGTGCAGTCGTCTTCATCAACCTGGCCAAGGCTTTCTACTCTGTCAATCACCGTATTCTTATCGGCAGACTCAACAGCCTTGGTTTCTCAAATGACTGCCTCGCCTGGTTCACCAACTACTTCTCAGACAGAGTTCAGTGTGTCAAATCGGAGGGCCTGTTGTCCGGACCTCTGGCAGTCTCTATGGGGGTACCACAGGGTTATATTCTCGGGCCGACTCTTTTCTCTGTATTTATCAATGATGTCGCTCTCCCTGATCCACCTCTACGCAGACGACACCATTCTGTATACATCTGGCCCTTCTTTGGATACTGTGTTAACAAACCTCCAAACGAGCTTCAATGCCATACAACACTCCTTCCGTGGCCTCCAACTGCTCTTAAACGCTAGTAAAAACCAAATGCATGCTTTTCAACCGTTCGCTGCCCGCACCCGCCCGCCCGACTAGCATCACCACCCTGGACGGTTCCGACCTAGAATATGTGGACACCTACAAATACCTAGGTGTCTGGCTAGACTGTAAACTCTCCTTCCAGACTCATATTAAACATCTCCAATCCAAAATCAAATCTAGAATTGGCTTTCTATTTCGCAACAAAGCCTCCTTCACTCACGCCGCCAAACTTACCCTAGTAAAACTGACTATCCTACCGATCCTCGACTTCGGCGATGTCATCTACAAAAAAGCTTCCAACACTCTACTCAGCAAACTGGATGCAGTCTATCACAGTGCCATCCGTTTTGTTACCAAATCACCTTATACCACCCACCACTGCGACCTGTATGCTCTAGTCGGCTGGCCCTCGCTACATATTCGTCGCCAGACCCACTGGCTCCAGGTCATCTATAAGTCTTTGCTAGGTAAAGCTCCGCCTTATCTCAGCTCACTGGTCACGATAACAACACCCACCCGTAGCACGCGCTCCAGCAGGTATATCTCACTGGCCAGAGTGTGAGGACTGGTGTGAGGACTGATTGGTAGACTAGCCAGTGTGTGAGGACTGATTGGTAGACTAGCCAGTGTGTGAGGACTGATTGGTAGACTAGCCAGTGTGTGAGGACTGATTGGTAGACTAGCCAGTGTGTGAGGACTAGGGAGTGATTGGTAGACTAGCCAGTGTGTGAGGACTGATTGGTAGACTAGCCAGTGTGTGAGGACTAGGGAGTGATTGGTAGACTAGCCAGTGTGTGAGAACTAGGGAGTGATTGGTAGACTAGCTAGTGTGTGAGGACTGATTGGTAGACTAGCTAGTGTGTGAGGACTGATTGGTAGACTAGCCAGTGTGTGAGGACTGATTGATAGACTAGCTAGTGTGTGAGGACTAGGGAGTGATTGGTAGACTAGCCAGTGTGTGAGGACTGATTGATAGACTAGCCAGTGTGTGAGGACTAGGGAGTGATTGGTAGACTAGCCAGTGTGTGAGGACTAGGGAGTGATTGGTAGACTAGCCAGTGTGTGAGGACTAGGGAGGGATTGGTAGACTAGCCAGTGTGTGAGGACTGATTGATAGACTAGCTAGTGTGTGAGGACTAGGGAGTGATTGGTAGACTAGCCAGTGTGTGAGGACTAGGGAGTGATTGGTAGACTAGCCAGTGTGTGAGGACTAGGGAGGGATTGGTAGACTAGCCAGTGTGTGAGGACTAGGGAGGGATTTGCCACGAGGAGTTACAGGTGTTATCGTCACGATGATCTCAGGTTTTGACACCTCGTTTCCATCTCTGATGGATACAACAGGCTCTGTGCCTCTCAGTCACTCCAGTTTTTTTGTGTTAGTTGGGGGCCAAAATGTTGATTTTGCTGCAATAATGATATTTTGCATAGCAATTTTCAATGATTTTATCAAATTTGTTTTATGAAAATGCGGTGATAAGTGGAAAATGTGTATGCTGTAAAAGTGCAGTGTTTGGTTAAAATCGCGAGCTCTCTTTTTGTAGTGCTGTGATCATTGTATTCAGTAATATTGGGATGATTTGAATGTTTCAATAGTGCAGTGATTGGTCGAATTTGCAAGTATAACAGTATACAGTATAACAAGGATGGAAGAAGATGCCCTGAAGCACACCTAGGATCAGTTTGCGTATACCAAATTCGAACCCTAACGATCAGGTGTGGAAACACAGAGCTGACCTTGGATCAGTGGTTAGAGGCAACGTACTCTTTTAGAAAAGGAATATATTTAATTTCAAATGGGAGGTAACACTACACCGCATATTAAGAAGAACCAGGTCTGTTATATAGATGAAATTATATCTACAAGGTTGTACAAGGTTACCCTTTAGTGTTACCTAACAGTGTTAGGTAACCTTACCTACAGTAAGCAGGTGTTACCTTACCTACCGTAAGCAGACCTCAGTTGTCAATGTTATGAAACATTAAAGACTGGGCCTCTCATGGTGCTATGAAACGTTAAAGACTGGGCCTCTCATGGTGCTATGAAACGTTAAAGACTGGGCCTCTCATGGTGCTATGAAACGTTAAAGACTGGGCCTCTCATGGTGCTATGAAAGGTTAAAGACTGGGCCTCTCATGGTGCTATGAAAGGTTAAAGACTGGGCCTCTCATGGTGCTATGAAAGGTTAAAGACTGGGCCTCTCATGGTGCTATGAAAGGTTAAAGACTGGGCCTCTCATGGTGCTATGAAAGGTTAAAGACTGGGCCTCTCATGGTGCTATGAAACGTTAAAGACTGGGCCTCTCATGGTGCTATGAAAGGTTAAAGACTGGGCCTCTCATGGTGCTATGAAACGTTAAAGACTGGGCCTCTCATGGTGCTATGAAAGGTTAAAGACTGGGCCTCTCATGGTGCTATGAAACTTTAAAGACTGGGCCTCTCATGGTGCTATGAAAGGTTAAAGACTGGGCCTCTCATGGTGCTATGAAAGGTTAAAGACTGGGCCTCTCATGGTGCTATGAAAGGTTAAAGACTGGGCCTCTCATGGTGCTATGAAACGTTAAAGACTGGGCCTCTCATGGTGCTATGAAACTTTAAAGACTGGGCCTCTCATGGTGCTATGAAACGTTAAAGACTGGGCCTCTCATGGTGCTATGAAAGGTTAAAGACTGGGCCTCTCATGGTGCTATGAAACGTTAAAGACTGGGCCTCTCATGGTGCTATGAAACTTTAAAGACTGGGCCTCTCATGGTGCTATGAAACGTTAAAGACTGGGCCTCTCATGGTGCTATGAAACGTTAAAGACTGGGCCTCTCATGGTGCTATGATAGTTTAACCACCATGACAGTACTCAACTTATATTTAATTTCAGAATTGAAGGGTTTGGTTAGGTAAGGGGGAAATGAGTTATAAAACAAAATTCTTCAATCCGATTCATTATATTATGTTGATTCCCGTCCAAGCATCTGCTGTTGTAGAAGTTTGTTTGTCAAACATTGATGGTGCCGCTGGGATATCAAAGCAATGTATGTCAGTCTGTTAATTTAAATGTATTTATATCATGGTCAAATTTCATCTGCCATTTTAAGCCTCTTGTAATTGAGACCTAATGCAAGTCATCAGATCTCTCGTCTAATAGAGTGTTTACTGCTATTTATATTTATCTTTGCTAAGATTGGAATTTTCCCTCCCTCCCTCTCTCCCGTCTCCCCCACTCCCTCCCTCCCTCCTGTCTGCCTCCCTCCCTCCCATCTCCCTCCCTACCATGTCCCTCCCGTATCCCTCCCACCTCCCTCCTACCTCCCTCCCTCCCGTCTGCCTCCCTCCCATCTGCCTCCCATCTCCCTCCCTCCCATCTCCCTCCCATCTCCCATCTCCCTCCCAAATCCCTCCCTCCCTCTCTCCCATCTCCCTCCCTCCCTCCCATCTCCCTCCCAAATCCCTCCCTCCCATCTCCCTCCCATCTCCCATCTCCATCCCTCCCTCTGTCCTTCCTGCAGTATGTTCCTCCTGACCTGTGTATCTGCTGTTTCATCCTGGAGCAGTCCCTGTCTGTCCGGGCCCTGCAGGAGATGTTAGCTCACACGGTGCCTAACAACGAAGGGGTGAGTATTGCTGCGTTACCTGTATACATATTCACTGTATAGCCTACCCATTATATTTACATTACCTGTACTCATTATCCCTGTATAATCAGTACACATCAGACCTTGGTCGAATAAATAAGTGAACTACGTTTAGGATTTGTAAAGTATTTGAAAGTATATGACACAGTGGTCTTGCAGTGAAAATGGTTTCAATTCAAAGGAAATAATCTAAACAAACAAATCCTGTTGCCGTCTCATGGATTCTGGTTAAAGACGATGTGGCAAGGAGATTCATTATAGAACAAATGTATTTAATAAGAGATCAAGAACAGAGGATGATAATCACATGTATGTTTTCTCCTTGTTTGACTTCAAGATAAGACTTGAAGATACAGCTTCTACGGTAGTGTCCTCTCTAGCTGGGTGATTTTACATAACCGCTCTCCCCCTAGACACTGTGTCATAATGAAGGCCACTCCATGTTAGTCCCAGATACACAGACAAATAGCCTGATTGCCTTGCTCTAAGTGCATTCAGAAAGAGCCTTCTCCCCTCTGCTCTGCTACTTGATTTACAATGTCCTGATCAAAGGGAATGGTACCCTCCCTCCCTCCCTCCCTCCCTCCCTCCCTCCCTCCCTCCCTCCCTCCCTCCCTCCCTCCCTCCCTCTATCCAACCCTCCATCCCTCCCTCTATCCCTCCCTCTATCCCTCTATCCAACCCTCCCTCCCTCCCTCTATCCAACCCTCCATCCCTCCCTCTATCCCTCCCCCCTCCCTCTATCCAACCCTCCCTCCCTCCTTCTATTCCTCCCTCTATCCCTCTATCCCTCCCTCTATCTCTCTCTCCCTCCCTCTATCCAACCCTCCCTCCCTCCTCTATCCCTCTCTCCCTCCCTCTATCCAACCCTACATCCCTCCCTCTATCCCTCCCTCTATCCCTCTATCCAACCCTCCATCCCTCCCTCTATCCCTCCCTCCCTCTATCCCTCCCTCCCTCTATCCCTCTATCCCTCCCTCCCTCTATCCAACCCTCTATCTATCCCTCCCTCTATCCCTCCCTCCCTCTATCCAACCCTCTCTCCCTCATTCCATCCCTCTCTCTCTCTCTCTCTCTCTCCCTCAGCTCAGCTACATGCCACTGGCATGCTTATTTCTTAGTTGGTGTGCTTAATCATAAATAAGGAGATAGACATTTAGATACTTATGAGTGCCCCAGTGTGTCCCCCACTGCAATGAAACACTTCATTAGCTGCAACTTTATGAAGGTATTCCAAGTTATGTTCTTTTATCAAACACATGCTCTCCAACAGAACAGTTTCAGGTTTTATTTGATTGATTAGGCTAGTGCGTTGAGAGATATTGAATTGATAATTGAACACATTAGAATTGAATTGCTTTTAGTTAGCTTAGCTAGTTTTAGTTAGCTTAGCTCTCCTCACTGCTTCTGGGGTTGCCAGACGATCAGATCAGTGTCAAGTTGTATCCATTTTACTGCGATGAAGTAACTGTTTTAATTGAGGTGATAAGATAAGAACCAGCTGATCGCTTGGCAACTCAGGATCAGAGATGAGAACGTCAGCCTGGCCCTGGACTAAAAAGCAGTTGCTATGGAGATCAAGGCTTAATCAGGGTCCGGGAAACGGGCCCTTAACATTCACACACAACATTTTTTTTTATGTTGTTGTTAATTCACCCCGTATGAAAATTAAATGGAGACTCATTCTCAGTCTTTAGATTTTTGTCTTTTAGACATTTCTTTTTGACATATTTGACTGCCATAACTCCATGTAATGTTGTTTTTTCATCTGTATCTTTGTTTAACGCTGCTAGAAAGCGGACCATGAACAGTGGGTATGTTCATTTGTTACTTTCTTTAGTTTGCATGAAGGCTCACCTCTACTGACCCCTAACTATTAGCGAAAGAATGATCTCACTTTCGCCACTTTCACTTCAAAGTGTTGCCTATTTTGAGATTGTTATTGTGCATAGTCACTATAGTCATTCACAATAGATTATACAACTCCCTTCAATAGGTTGGTTGATAAATCAAACATACATGCATTATTTGGAAGGCTATACGTGTGTAAATATCTTGTGAATGATTTATATATATATATTTATTTAAATGTATATATATATATATATTAATATATTTATATATATATTTGTTTATATTTATATATATAGTTATATATAGATATTTATTTATATATATTTGTTTATATTTATATATATATTTGTTATGTTTTTATATATATGTTTATTTATTTATTTATACATATTTATTTATATTTATTATATATTTCTATCTAATTATCGGTGATAGAAATTGAGTGAATCCTGGTATTAACATAAATTATCAGACATTCTTACCCTCTTTAAATATGTACCAGAAAGTCACACTGACATTTAGGAAATACATTTTTATTTCTTATATTTTAGATTCTGATCATTTTTTTCCATTCAGCTTTTGATACGTAGATTTGCCTTAACGCCTTAATAACCTTAAGGAGCTCGTCACCGAGACAGACTTTAAACTGTCCCCTGGAACATCACTGATATTTGGCAATCTTGAAATAGACATCCCATTGGTTTCTACCTTCACCTTGTGCACATGATTCACATGATTTGAATCCTTTGCTTGGCGCCCCCAAGACCACACTTTGTGCATGTGTGTAAACATTTTCAAGTGAAAGTGCTAACTAGTTTTCTAATCTGCTTCAGCCAGTATTTTAGCTAACCCATTTACTGCTTAGTGATAGGGAAAAATCCCCTTCAATAAAAATCTACACCTTTAACAAAAAAACTAGACAGAGAGTAGTTGTATGTTTTTCTGTAAGCTGTCATGGACAGACGTACGTAACATAACTGTATAGCTGACGCAGTTATACAAGATTTTACTACTGGGTTTCTGAAATGATGTGTTATGGAAAATACATACTTTGTGTTAATCTTTTGCTTTCAGAAAAAAAAATGTTTCTTTAGCCGTACTATCAAGACTTTAGGGAATCAACAGGAAACCTAGTTGGTGGGACAATGCTACTGTAGATGTAGTGTTTTTTTGAGTTTGTGGTTTTCCTTCCTCTGTTTTGTAGCTAACAGTCTCATTTCAAGACTACCAGAAATAAAAGAGGAAATGTTGTGGAATTGGCTTTGATTCCAGAAGCTTCTTCACACAATGATTCCAGAAGCTTCTTCACACAATGATTCCAGAAGCTTCTTCACACAATGATTCCAGAAGCTTCTTCACACAATGATTCCAGAAGCTCCTTCACACAATGATTCCAGAAGCTTCTTCACACAATGATTCCAGAAGCTTCTTCACACAATGATTCCAGAAGCTTCTTTACACAATGATTCCGGAAGCTTCTTCACACAATGATTCCAGAAGCTTCTTTACACAATGAATCCAGAAGCTTCTTTACACAATGATTCCAGAAGCTTCTTTACACAATGATTCCAGAAGCTTCTTTACACAATGATTCCAGAAGCTTCACACAATGATTCCAGAAGCTTCACACAATGCTGTAGAACCAAGCTGGAAGAGTTTAGAAATGTGTGAACCAACACAGGGATTATCCATCTATTCTACAGTGTAAATCTTCATATTGCTCTTAGTAGAATACTGGATACATTGAAATAAACGACATCAACATAAACTATGTTCATTGAAGTGTATTCCAAGCAATGGAATACAATCTCCCCATGCATTACTGCGATCATTTGAACAGTAATGTTTGGCAATATACAGTGCCATGTAAAAGTATTCAGACCTCTTTGATAGCTTCACATTTTAAAATGGATTTAATTGTAATTTTTTTGTCAACAATCTACACAAAATACTCTGTAATGTCAAAGTGAAAGAACATTTATTTATTGTATTTCATTTTGTAATTTTTTTAAAATATCTAAAATATAGTCGTTGCATAAGTTTTCAGCTCTGAGTCACTACATGTTAGAATCACCTTTGGCAGCGATTACAGCTCTGAGTCACTACATGTTAGAATCACCTTTGGCAGCGATTACAGCTCTGAGTCACTACATGTTAGAATCACCTTTGGCAGCGATTACAGCTGTGAGTCACTACATGTTAGAATCACCTTTGGCAGCGATTACAGCTGTGAGTCTTTCTGGGTAAGTCTCTAAGCGTGATTACAGCTGTGAGTCTTCTTGGGTAAGTCTCTAAGCGTGATTACAGCTGTGAGTCTTTCTGGGTAAGTCTCTAAGCGTGATTACAGCTGTGAGTCTTTCTGGGTAAGTCTCTAAGCGTGATTACAGCTGTGAGTCTTCTTGGGTAAGTCTCTAAGCGTGATTACAGCTGTGAGTCTTTCTGGGTAAGTCTCTAAGCGTGATTACAGCTGTGAGTCTTCTTGGGTAAGTCTCTAAGAGCTCTCCACACCTGGATTGTGCAATATTTACCCATTCATCTTTTCAAAATTCTTCAAGCTCTGTAAAGATGTTGGGGATCATGGCTAGACAGCAAGTTTGAAGTCTTGTCATAGCTTTTCAGGCAGATTTAAGTTCAAACTGTAACTTGGCCACTCGGACACATTGACTCTTCTTGGTAAGTAAATCCAGTGTAGATTGGGGTGGCAGGTAGCCTAGTGGTTAAAGTGTTGGACTAGTAACCGAAAGGTTGCAAGATCGGATCCCTGAGCTGACAAGTTAAAATCTGTTGTTCTGCTCCTGAACAAGGCAGTTAACCCACTGTTCCTAGGCCGTCATTAAAAATAAGAATTTGTTCTTAACTGTCTTGCCTAGTTAAATATATAAATAAAGATTTGGTGGTGTGTTGTAGGTTATTGTCCTGCTGGAAGGTGAATTCCTCTCCCAGTGTCTGGTGGAAAACAGACTAAAGCAGGTTGTCCTATAGCATTTTGCCTGTGCTTAGCTCTGTCCCGTATTTTTTTACACTGACAATCCCCAGTCTTTTGCTGATGTCAAGCATAACCACCCATATCGTGATGAAGTGATTTACCATGCTTAAAAATAAGGAGGTAGTTACTCAGTGATGTGTTCGATTTGCCCCAAACATAAGGCTATGCATTCAGGGCAAAAAGTGTATTTATTTGCTGTGTTCTTTTGCAGTATTACTTTAATGCCTTGTTGCATACAAGATGTATGTTTAGGAATATTTGTATTTTGTACATTTGTATTCTTCTCTGTCATTTAGGTCGTTATTGTGGAGAAACTACAATGTTGTTGATCCAGCCTCAGTTTTCTGTAAAAAATCACCAATGACCTCATGGTGAACTCCCTGAACAGTTTCCTTCCAGTCCTGCAGCTCAGTTCAGAAGGACGACTGTATCTTAAATGTGTCTGGGTGGTTTAATACATCACCCACAGCATCGTTATTAACTTGACCATGCTTAAAGATATATTCAATGTCTGATTTGTTGTTACCCATCTACCAATCACTGCCCTTCTTTGTGAGGCTTTCAAAAAGCTCCCTGGTCTTTGTAGTTGAATCTGTGCTTTAAATGCAATACTTCACTCAGGGACCTTACAGATGTTGTATGTATGAAGGACAGAGGAAGGGGTAGTCATTCAAAAATCATGTCAACACCTATTAATTCCTGAACTGATTTAGTCTTGCCTAAACAAATGGTCTGAACACTTATGCAACGACTATATTTTAGTTATGAATTTTTTATTTATCTTAAAAATGTAATAAAATGCTTTTTCCACTTTGATGTTACAGAGTGTTTTGTGTCGATTGTTGACAAAAATGACAAATAAATCAATTTTAATTCCACTTTGTAACACAATAAAATGTGAAGAAAGCCAAGGGATATGAATAAGGCACTGTATATGGACGCTGGCAACCATATTTCAGCCAGTAGCAAATTAATCTGGCATGAACCTCCCTCTCTTCTCTTCTCCTTGAAAAGTCATTACCAGACCAACTTCCTGTGGTCTGAGTGGTCATTCTCTATGAGATTATTAGATTAGAACCAGATATGAAGTGAACATTAAAAGTGAATTACTTACAGTAATCACAGACCAGCCATTGTTGTGCAGCGCTGGCAGCCTGTGAGAAGCTTGGCAAGCAGCCAGCACTTCATTCTTGTAAAACCAAGCTGGCAGGAGAAAGCTCAGTGAGAGAAGAGAGACCCCCCTCCACACACACACACACACACACACACACACACACACACACACACACACACACACACACACACACACACACACACACACACACACATGCTCACACAATATCTCTCACACTCTCTTACAAACGCACAATCCCCCTCCTACACACACCACCGCCATACTCCCTGCAGTAGCTCAGACAGAATGATATTAGAGTGGGAGGGGCGTTGCCAGTTGCTGTGCCGCCCAGCCAAAGGTCACAGTTCACAGTGATGATGTGTCAGCATGGCAGGAGGCCTGAAATACAGCCCCCCCCCCCTCCCCCTCGCTCTCTCTCTCTGTCTCTCTATGTCTGTCTCTGTCTCTTTCTCTGGGGGGCTGGAGGACTGGGGGTTTGGAGTCTGGTGGGCTGAGAGACTGAGGGGACTGGAGGACTGGGGGTTTGGACTCTGGGGGACTGAGAGTTAGATAGGACTAGAGGACTGGGGGTTTGGAGTCTGGGGGACTGAGAGTTAGATAGGACTGGAGGACTGGGGGTTTGGAGTCTGGGGGACTGAGAGTTAGATAGGACTGGAGGACTGGGGGTTTGGAGTCTGGGGGACTGAGAGGTAGATAGGACTGTAGGATTTGGGATTTGGAGTCTGAGAGGCTGAGGGGACTGGGGGGTTTGGAGTCTGGGAGGCTGAGGGGGGGAGAGGACTGGAGGGCTGGGAGGTTGGAGTCTGGGGAGCTAAAGGGCGGAGAGGACTGGAGGACTGCGAGCTTGGAGTCCGTGGAGCTGAGGGGTGAAGAAGACTTGGGGTTTGGAATCTGAGGCACTGAGGGGCGGGAAAAAGCAAAGGCGAATAATCAAACCTTCTCGTAGTGTTCTGCCATTTTGCTTTCCCCTCCATTCAGGTCAGATCAGTGTAGATGAACGAAAGGTGATGAGGAGAGGGAGCTACGTTAGACTACTGAGATGTAGTCATCAGTCTCTAAACTCCGGTGTTGTTTCTCTCCCTCCCTCCCCTCCCTCCTCTCTTCTTGTTGAGGGGTTTAGGGGCTTCATGGATCGACTCTGGAATTCTCTTCCCTACCAGAGGAACTGTAGACTGTAGACACCAAAATCAAAATCATCAAAATCAAATTTTATTTGTCACGTGCGCCGAATACAACAGGTGTAGACCTTACAGTGAAATGCTGAATACAACAGGTGTAGACCTTACAGTGAAATGCTGAATACAACAGGTGTAGACCTTACAGTGAAATGCTTACTTACAAGCCCTTAACCAACTTTAAGAAGTTAAGAAAAAAAAAAAACTTCAGTGTTAAGTAAAAAATAGATAAGTAGAAAATAGAAAATAAAAGTAACAAATAATTAAACAGCAGCAGTAAAATAACAATAGGGAGGCTATATACAGGGGGTACCGGTACAGAGTCAATGTGCTGGGGCACCGGGTAGTCGAGGTAATTGAGGTAATATGTACATGTAGGTAGAGTTAAACTGACTATGCATAGATTATAAACAGAGAGTAGCAGCGTAAAAGAGGGGTCTGGGTAGCCCTTTGATTAGCTGTTCAGGAGTATTATGGCTTGGGAGTAGAAGCTGTTTAGAAGCCTTTTGGACCTTGACTTGGTGCTCCGGTACCGCTTGCCAAGCGGTAGCAGAGAGAACAGTCTGTGAATAGGGTGGCTGGAGTCTTTGATATTTTTTATGGCCTTCCTCTGATACCGCCTGATATAGAGGTCCTAGATGGCAGGACGCTTGGCCCCGGTTATGTACTTGGCCGTACGCACTACCCTCTGTAGTGCCTTGCGGTCGAAGGCCGAGCAGATGCCATACCAGGCAGTGATGCAACCAGTCAGGATGTGCAGCTGTAGAACCTTTTGAGGATCTGAGGACTCATGCCAAATCTTTTCAGTCTCCTGAGGGGGAATAGGTTTTGTCATGCCATCTTCACAACTGTCTTACTGTGTTTGAACCATGATAGTTTGTTGGTGATGTGGACACCAAGGAACTTGAAGCTCTCAACCTGTTCCACTACAGCCCCGTCAATATACTGTAGACAGTAGTGTATATACTGTAGACTGTAGTGTATATAATGTAGACTGTAGTGTATATTCTGTAGACTAGTGTATATGATGTAGACTGTAGTGTATATTCTGTAGACTGTCGTGTATAGACTGTAGTGTATATTCTGTAGACTGTCGTGTATAGACTGTAGTGTATATTCTGTATACTGTAGTGTATATAATGTAGACTGTATTGTATATAATGTAGAATGTAGTGTATATTCTGTAGACTGTAGTGTATATAATGTAGACTGTAGTGTATATAATGTAGACGGTAGTGTGTATTCTGTAGACTGTAGTGTATAGACTGTAGTGTATATTCTGTAGACTGTAGTGTATATAATGTAGACTGGAGTGTATATTCTGTAGACTGTAGTGTATAGACTGTAGTGTATATTCTGTAGACTGTAGTGTATATAATGTAGACTGTAGTGTATATAATGTAGACTGTAGTGTATATTCTGTAGACTGTAGTGTATATTCTGTAGACTGTAGCGTATATAATGTAGACTGTAGTGTATATTCTGTAGACTGTAGTGTATAGACTGTAGTGTATATTCTGTAGACTGTAGAGTATATAATGTAGACTGTAGTGTATATAATGTAGACTGTAGTGTATATTCTGTAGACTGTAGTGTATAGACTGTAGTGTATAGACTGTAGTGTATATTCTGTAGACTGTAGTGTATATTCTGTAGACTGTAGCATATATAATGTAGACTGTAGTGTATATTCTGTAGACTGTCGTGTATAGACTGTAGTGTATATTCTGTAGACTGTAGTGTATATTCTGTAGACTGTAGTGTATATTCTGTAGACTGTAGTGTATATTCTGTAGACTGTAGTGTGTAGACTGTAGTGTATATTCTGTAGACTGTAGTGTATATAATGTAGACTGTAGTGTATATAATGTAGACTGTAGTGTATATTCTGTATACTGTAGTGTATATAATGTAGACTGTATTGTATATAATGTAGAATGTAGTGTATATTCTGTAGACTGTAGTGTATATAATGTAGACTGTAGTGTATATAATGTAGACGGTAGTGTGTATTCTGTAGACTGTAGTGTATAGACTGTAGTGTATATTCTGTAGACTGTAGTGTATATAATGTAGACTGGAGTGTATATTCTGTAGACTGTAGTGTATAGACTGTAGTGTATATTCTGTAGACTGTAGTGTATATAATGTAGACTGTAGTGTATATAATGTAGACTGTAGTGTATATTCTGTAGACTGTAGTGTATATTCTGTAGACTGTAGCGTATATAATGTAGACTGTAGTGTATATTCTGTAGACTGTAGTGTATAGACTGTAGTGTATATTCTGTAGACTGTAGTGTATATAATGTAGACTGTAGTGTATATAATGTAGACTGTAGTGTATATTCTGTAGACTGTAGTGTATAGACTGTAGTGTATAGACTGTAGTGTATATTCTGTAGACTGTAGTGTATATTCTGTAGACTGTAGCGTATATAATGTAGACTGTAGTGTATATTCTGTAGACTGTCGTGTATAGACTGTAGTGTATATTCTGTAGACTGTAGTGTATATTCTGTAGACTGTAGTGTATATTCTGTAGACTGTAGTGTATATTCTGTAGACTGTAGTGTGTAGACTGTAGTGTATATTCTGTAGACTGTAGTGTATATAATGTAGACTGTAGTGTATATAATGTAGACTGTAGTGTATATTCTGTAGACTGTAGCGTATATAATGTAGACTGTAGTGTATATTCTGTAGACTGTCGTGTATAGACTGTAGTGTATATTCTGTAGACTGTAGTGTATAGACTGTAGTGTATAGACTGTAGTGTATATTCTGTAGACTGTAGTGTATATACTGTATACTGTAGTGTATATAATGTAGACTGTAGTGTATATTCTGTAGACTGTGGTGTATATAATGTAGACTGTAGTGTATATATTCTGTAGACTGTAGTGTATAGACTGTAGTGTATATTCTGTAGACTGTAGTGCATATTCTGTAGACTGTAGTGTATATTCTGTAGACTGTAGCGTATGGACTGTAGACTGTAGTGTATAGACTGTAGTGTATATTCTGTAGACTGTAGTGTATATTCTGTAGACTGTAGTGTATATTCTGTAGACTGTAGCGTATGGACTGTAGACTGTAGTGTATATTCTGTAGACTGTAGCGTATATAATGTAGACTGTAGTGTATATTCTATAGACTGTAGTGTATATTCTGTAGACTGTAGTGTATATAATGTAGACTGTAGTGTATATTCTGTAGACTGTAGCGTATAGACTGTAGACCAGGGCTGCCCAACCCTTTTCCTGGAGATCTACTGTCCTCTGGGTTTTCAGTCCAACACTAATTTAACACACCTGATGCTACTAATTAGCTGCTCAACAAGATCTTAACTAGCTGAATCAGGTGTGTTAAATTAGGGATGGACTGAACACCTACAGGACAGTAGATCTCCAGGAAGAGGGTTGGACTGTCATGCTGTCAACTGTAGACTGTAGACTGAAGTGTATAGACTTTAGACTGTAGTGTATAGACTGGTGACTGTATTGTATATACTGTAGACTGTAGTGTATATACTGTAGACTGTAGTGTATATTCTGTAGACTGTAGACTGTAGTGTATAGACTGTAGACTGTAGTGTATAGACTGTAGACTGTAGTGTATAGACTGTAGACTGTAGTGTATATACTGTAGACTGTAGTGTATAGACTGTAGACTGTAGTGTATAGACTGTAGACTGTAGACTGTAGTGTATAGACTGTAGACTGTAGTGTATAGACTGTAGACTGTAGTGTATAGACTGTAGACTGTAGTGTATAGACTGTAGACTGTAGACTGTAGTGTATAGACTGTAGACTGTAGTGTATAGACTGTAGACTGTAGTGTATAGACTGTAGACTGTAGTGTATATACTGTAGTGTATAGACTGTAGACTGTAGTGTATATACTGTAGACTGTAGTGTGTATACTGTAGACTTTAGTGTATATACTGTAGACTGTAGTGTATAGACTGTAGACTGTAGTGTATATAATGTAGACTGTAGACTGTAGTGTATATACTGTAGACTGTAGTGTGTAGACTGTAGACTGGTTGTTGATTGGATTTATATAGTTCTTACACTCCCCTACGTGTTTATTTGGACAGTGCGGCTAAAACTTTTAATTCGTCTCTATACTGCAGCATTTTGAATTTGAGATAAAACAATTTATTTGAGGCGACAGTACTTACTGTCACCTTTTATTTGAGGGTATATTCATTCATACAGTATCTATTTCAACATTAACTAATGAAATCACTTTATGTATCTAGTTTTTAGGCAAATTCACTTATAGAGTGTTCAATTTAGTCAAAAGTTTTGTATTTGCACGCAATGATTACATCAAGCTTGTGACTCTACAAATGTGTTGGATGCATTTGCTGTTTGTTTTGGTTGTGTTTCAGATTATTTTGTGCCCAATAGAAATTAATGGTAAATAATGTATTGTGTCATTTTGGAGTTACCTTTTATTGTAAATGATCATATAATACGCTTCTGAACACTTCTACGTTAATGTGGATGCTATCATGATTATGGATTATCATGAATGAATCGTGACTAACCCTGAGTAAGAAAGTTACAGAGGCATAAATATCATACCCCCCCCCCCCCCCCAAAAAAAAAATACACTACAACCTTCTAACGAGGAGACTAGAAACATAAAGTGTCTTCATTTCCAAAACGGTGACATTTTCTACTGTATAAATATATATAAATAAATAAAACATTTTATTTCAAATACAAAATGCTGGAGTGTAGATTCAAATTAAAAGTTTTAGCTTCACTGTCCAAATAAACACATTGAATCTTCAACAAAAAGGGTCAGATGACAATTAGGGGAAAGAAAAAATAAATAAATAAAATTAAATCTTCAACAAAAAGGGTCAGATGACAATTAGGGGGAAAAAAAATAAATCTATTGAAGCTCCCTCTGAGGAGATCTGTGGTGCTCTAGGGGTCTAGGGGGAACTCACGTTATCCACCACTAATGTGTAGCAATGTCTATCTTATCTTATGTTTTCTTTCTTTATCCAAAATAATGATTTGTAACTCCTTTAAAGGGAATATAGATAGCAACACTGTAGACAGTTTGTGGGTTATTGGGTTAAAGTGTGCTAATGTTATGTCACCCTGTTCTTTTCTTCATGCGCCTAGAGGTTGTTAAGGAGGGTGAGTAATATTACGTTTGTTTTAAGTCTGTCTTCAATTCATTTCTCTGACCGGGTTCACGACATTTCCTTGTCCACGGTACTGCAACAAAATGTTTCTCGTTCGTCAACTGAACCTGTCTAACACACGTAGTGGTGCAGCACGACCTGGGTGGGATGAGTCCTTTTGGTTCCTTTTTGTTCCTGTCTGTCCGTCTGTTTGTTCCTGGAGGTACTAGCCAAGGATGTCCGTTATCTATCCTCAATATTTTAAAGTGACGTCCTTCCCTTGTTTTCTTTCCTTCATCTGTACTGATTAGAGACAACTAGAGAGATGAAAGCACAATTTCAATATTCCTCGTAGGGTTTGACCATTTTGCTTTCCTGTCTGCTCAGATCCGTGTAGATGAAGGAAAGGAGACAAAGGGAGGATTCTACATGACACTATTGAGATGCAGCCATCATACTCTAACCTGCTGTGTATGTTGCCTCTCCTCCTCCTCCTTCCTAGGCGGCCCAGGGGGGTGGACACCGGACCCTGCTCTATGGTCACGCCATCCTCCTACGCCACTCCTTCAGTGGAATGGTGAGAATGGGGGAAATCTGCCACCCTGTCCCTCATAACCACAGTGGTTGTGTTCCAAATGGAACCTTTTTTCCCTTTATACTGCACTACCCCATAGGGCTCTGATAAAAAGCAGTGTACTTTATAGGGAATAGGGGTGCCCATTTGGGACACACGAAGTATCACCTACACAAACATTATACTGCAGTTGCTCCAATGGCCAAAGTAGCTCCAATGAGTGGGTAGCCAGATCTGTGAAAGATTTCCCAGTACGAGAGCTGTATTACTAGTGGATATCCCTCCTACGTGTTGAATGAAAAGGTCACCAGTCCCCCACTGTTACTGTTACTGTATTACCTAAAACCTTATACTGCAGTTGCTCCAAAGATAACAGTGCCGATGGCTTGAGTTTTAAACTGTACATTAAACTGTATATTCTGTATGTGTAAATGCTACAAACAAGTCGTGAAAGACAGACATATATTTTATCAATCGTTTTCCTTTTCTATCTTCTTGCTATTTCATATTGTGTGGCTTCTCAACAGTACCTGACCTGCTTGAAGACGTCAAGATCGTTGACAGACAAACTGTCATTTGACGTGGGATTACAAGAACATTCAATCGGTAACACTTCCTATTGCACACAGCCTTGCTCCCTGTGACTACATTTAGTGGTAGAGCTGTAAAAAGGAGGAGGGTGCCATTTGAGGCGCAGGTTATGTCTGCTGTGGAGCCAGCCTTGTATTGGTAACTAGGCGACATCTAGGGAGTTTTCCCTAGCCACCGTGCTTCTACACCTGCATTGTTTACTGTTTGGGGGTTTTAGGCTGGGTTTCTGTACAGCACTTTGTGACATCGGCTGATGTAAGAAGGGCTTTATAAATACATTTGATTTGATTTATTGATTTGAACTACAAAATGAAGCAGAGCCATTTATCAAACCGGATGTGATACTTTAACTGTGACTATACTAGACATGCAGACTGGCTTCCATATTAATAGCTGACCTTGCTATGTGTATGTGTTGTAGCCCCCGGAATAGAGGCACTATATCAACCTAAAGACGTTACCACCAGGCAAAATGGCTGCCTTGAGGCTGTCCATTGCCCTGCTTTGAAACTGCTTTGATATTTGAAGACTTCAAAATGAACTGATTAACAATCACACAGCACATAATGAACTAATTAACAATCACACAGCACATAACGACCTGATTAACCATCACACAACACATAACGAACTGATTAACAATCACACAGCACATAACGAACTGATTAACCATCACACAGCACATAACAAACTAATTAACAATCACACAGCACATAACGACCTGATTAACCATCACACAGCACATAACGAACTGATTAACAATCACACAGCACATAACGAACCGATTAACAATCACACAGCACATAACGAACTGATTAACCATCACACAGCACATAACGACCTGATTAACCATCACACAGCACATAACGAACTGATTAACAATCACACAGCACATAACGAACCGATTAACAATCACACAGCACATAACGAACTGATTAACCATCACACAGCACATAACGAACCGATTAACAATCACACAGCACATAACGACCTGATTAACCATCACACAGCACATAACGAACTGATTAACAATCACGCAGCACATAACGAACTGATTAACAATCACACAGCACATAACGAACCGATTAACAATCATGACGATACACTAGCACTGCCTGTGTAAATCTATGCTTTGGTACTTGGACCACAAATTAAATGCAGGAAATTGTCATGCCAGTCAAACATTTGCATATTTATGTCCATTTCAGATGTACGATCTGTATCTTTCTGTTTTTGGTATGCTCATGTACAGTGTAGGAAGTTAATGATTCATTTACAGTATATTACCATAGTCTTATTGTAATCTCAGAACAAGGAACCAAATCTGGAGTGTTAACAGTCTGGCCAGCTGCTATGGTAACAGTTGGACCAGTTACTATGGTAACAGTCTGGTCAGTTACTATGTTAACAGTCTGGTCAGCTACTATGTTAAAAGTCTTGTCAGTTACCATGGTAACAGTCTGTCACAAGAGACTATGGCAGTCTCATCCAAGTCCTGTTGTCCTCTATCTCTCCAGGTGAGGCATGCTGGTGGACCATCCACCCTGCGTCCAAGCAAAGGTCAGAGGGAGAGAAGGTCCGTATCGGAGACGACCTCATCCTGGTCAGCGTGTCCACAGAGAGGTACCTGGTGAGTATCAATTAGTCAGTCAATCAACCAAACAATCTATCAATCTTAATCTCAATCTTGTTAGCCAGGTCCCAGATCTGTTTGGGTTGTCTTGCCAGAGCAGGCTAGAAGGCTTGGAAAGGGAAAGAAACCCAAACAGATCTGGGACCAGGTTAGGAATAACATGACAACCCAAACAGATCTGGGACCAGGTTAGGAATAACATGACAACCCAAACAGATCCGGGACCAGGTTAGGAATAACATGACAACCCAAACAGATCCGGGACCAGGTTAGGAATAACATGACAACCCAAACAGATCTGGGACCAGGTTAGGAATAACATGACAACCCAAACAGATCTGGGACCAGGTTAGGAATAACATGACAACCCAAACAGATCCGGGACCAGGTTAGGAATAACATGACAACCCAAACAGATCTGGGACCAGGTTAGGAATAACAAGACAACCCAAACAGATCTGGGACCAGGTTAGGAATAACATGACAACCCAAACAGATCCGGGGCCAGGTTAGGAATAACATGACAACCCAAACAGATCTGGGACCAGATTAGGAATAACAAGACAACCCAAACAGATCTGGGACCAGGTTAGGAATAACATGACAACCCAAACAGATCTGGGACCAGGTTAGGAATAACATGACAACCCAAACAGATCTGGGACCAGGTTAGAATCACTCAACACTGTTATCCCCATCACATCATCCTCCACTTGAAATAGTCCTGTTGAAACTTTTTTAGTCTTTAGATACGGCTCTTTAGATACTTTAGATACGGCTCCCCTCAGCCCTCGACAGTGACAAGGCAATCCCAGGGAGTACTTGAAGTGGCTATTCAGGAAGATCTTTAATGAAATTACTAGAGAACCATCCTTGTTTTCAGTTTCATTTTTATGGAAACCATTATCTGGCTGATGAGCTGACACATAATGGACTCTATGCTGTGCAGAATAATGCTTCTGAACTTAATTCATTTACTTCGAGAGGAAGGGAGAGGAAAGAGAGAGAGAGAGAGAGACGTGCTAAACAGAGATAGCAGTAGCTATTGGGGTGTGCTATACATGTATGCCTTTGGGGAGGCAAACATAGGTCTACTCAGCCTGAGTTTCAACTCCACCAAAGGGAATCATTGCCTGATTCATCCTCCTACTGAAAACATTAGATTGTAGCGCAACTATGACTTATCACAGAGGGGTAATTTCCTGAGTGACAAAGAATTATTGGTTTTCTGAAATCCTCTATAAAAAAATATACACGAAACATGTGAAGTGTTGGTCCCATGTTTCATGAGCAGAAATAAAAGATCATAGAATTTGTCCATACGTTCAACAAAAGGTTATTTCTCTCACAAATGTGTTTACATCCCCTTTTAGTGAACATTTCTCCTTTGCCAAGATAATCCATCCACCTGACAGGTGTGGCATATCAATAAGCTGATTAAACAGCATGATCATTACACAGGTGCACCTTGTGCTAGGGATAATAAAAGGCCACTAAAATGCGCAGTTTTGTCACACAACACAATGCCACAGATGTCTCAAGTTTAATTTCTCTACCATAAGCCGTCTCCAAACGTCATTTTAGAGAATTTAGCAGTACGTCCAACAGGCTTCACAACCGCAGACCACATGTAACCACGCCAGCCCAGGACCTCCACATCCAGCTTATTCACCTGCGGGATCGTCTGAGACCAGACACCCGGACATCCGATG
Organism: Salvelinus namaycush; assembly: GCF_016432855.1. Taxonomy (NCBI): domain Eukaryota; kingdom Metazoa; phylum Chordata; class Actinopteri; order Salmoniformes; family Salmonidae; genus Salvelinus; species Salvelinus namaycush. The sequence goes on from NC_052335.1 coordinate 34,316,565, forward strand.
AAACTGAGGAGTATTTCTGTCTGTGGCTGGGCCTGGCTCCCAAGTGGGTGAGCCTATGCCCTTCTAGGCCATGGCTGTGCCTCTGCCCAGTCATGTGGAATCTATAGATGAATTTATTTAAATTGACTGATTTCTGTATATAAACTGTAACTCAGTAAAAACCGTTGAAATGGTTGCAGGTTGTGTTTATATTTTTGTTCAGTATACATCATTGATTTAACCCAACTCAGTATACTCTGTTTTGTCTCATTTAATTGTGAACATCTTTGAACATTGCTGTCAGAGTCCCGTCCCCTGTCCGTGTCGAGCTGTGCGTTGTGGATTAAACTGGTGTTGGCAGTCTCATTGTGATCAGTGGGCCATGGGATCCCATTGAGCTGCACAATCTCCCCAGCAAAGACCAGTCTGGCTTGAGATCTTATTCTGGAATGGTAGCTGATGCAGGTCCTTAAAGAGGGTTTAGGGTCTTAGTGGCTATAACGCACTGTGGACACAGAAGGTATACATCGACCAGTACCGATATGCTGTAGAGGCATATCCACAAAGCTGGCAGGGTTGAGACAAAGTTGTTAAATGCCAACTAGCTTTAAATCTTTCCTTTACCAGCCCCTCATATCCCTGTCTCTCACACACACACACACACACACATACACACACACACACACACACACACACACACACACACACACACACACACACACACACACACACACACACACACACACACACACACACACACACACACACACACACACACCACTGGTCCTAACCCTACGCTGTGTGTCCTCTCTTCCAGCACCTGTCCATCTCTAACGGTAGTTTCCAGGTGGATGCCTCCTTTATGCAGACTCTGTGGAACGTTCAGCCTACCCGGTCAGGAAGCAACGTGGCTGTGGGCAAGTACACCACAACTCAGTAATATCATTACATTTTCAGGTTAATACTTCATTATGAACTAGGACGTATTCAGTTGTCGAAGGAATGCTATGCTCCCCTGGGTAACCTGTGTTTGTAAGACACTTAATAAACATCAAATCAGAGTTTATTTGGTCACGTGCACAGGATACAGCAGGTCAAATCAAATCACATTTTATTGGTCACATACACATGGTTAGCAGATGTTAATGCGACAGTAGCGAAATGCTTGTGCTTCTAGTTTCCGACCCTTCAGTAATATCTAACAAATAATCTAACAAATTCCCAACAACTACCTTATACACACAAATCTAACAAGTAATATACCTATTCCCCAACAACTACCTAATACACACAAATCTAAAGGGGTGAATGAGAAAATGTACATATAAATATATGGATGAGCGATGGCCGAACGGCATAGGCAAGATGCAGTAGATGGTATAGAGTACAGTATATACATATGAGATGAGTAATGTAGGAATGTAGGTAAACATTATATAAAGTGGCATTGTTTAAAGTGACTAGTGATACATTTATTACATCCAATTTTTTATTATTAAGTGGCTAGAGATTTGAGTCGGTATGTTGACAGCAGCCACTCAATGTTATTGATGGCTATTTAACAGTCTGATGGCCTTGAGATAGAAGCTATAAACAGGACAGTGAAATGGTTGCTTGCAAGCTCTTCCTCAACAATGCAGTTATATTAGTCATATAAAAGAAACACACATTAGAATAAACACTAAATACAGGCCCATATAGATCAGTCATTCAATCAATCAGATTGTCACTAAGGCTACGTACGGTGGACAAAATGCACCATACCTTCAAAAGCTCCCTATTGATCTTAGGGTCTTGTGTTTGTCCAATAGGATTCCTGTGTGGTGGTCACGTGATGCGTCTGTGTCACGGACATGATGAGAGTCTGACCATACCTGGATCAGAGGCCAGCGAGATGGAGCAGAGGTACAGTAGACTTCCTGTCAGCCATTTTAAAATTGTGACTGTAACACTGTCAGAGCATAAGAGGTACAGTAGGCTTCTTGTCTGCCATTTTAACTGTAGGTTTGGAGCTCTCCTGTAAACCCCCTTTTAACACTGTCATATAATCACTTATGGTTACTTTTAATCACTTTGAAGATAACCTTTAGTCAAACGTCATTACAGGCTGTAAGCTCTACTATTAAGGACCATTTTAACTGACACTTACAGCTACTTCTAAAGATTGTTCTTCATGTTTTAGAGAGATTTCAGTTAAATGCTATGACATTCCATCACCATTCTGTTGAATCGTTGAGAGAGAAATGGGATAAAATAGTGCTAAGTCTATCTTGATTACAATCTGCCTGTGTATCAGATGGGGATCTGGGACACTCACTCCTTAGCCTGAAGTGTCACACCTTGTGCAATTAAAGATGTGTTGGAATGCTTCCGGAGGGCAGTCAAGTCTGTTTGCGCAGCAGAGGTCCTGAGTTCTAGTCTCGGTATGCGCTGAGGCAGAGGTCCTGAGTTCTAGTCTCGGTATGCGCTGAGGCAGAGGTCCTGAGTTCTAGTCTCGGTATGTGCTGGGGCAAAGGTCCTGAGTTCTAGTCTGGGGTATGCGCTGAGGCAGAGGTCCTGAGTTCTAGTCTCGGTATGCGCTGAGGCAGAGGTCCTGAGTTGTAGTCTCGGTATGCGCTGAGGCCGAGGTCCTGAGTTCTAGTCTCGGTATGCGCTGAGGCCGAGGTCCTGAGTTCTAGTCTCAGTATGCGCTGAGGCAGAGGTCCTGAGTTCTAGTCTCGGTATGCGCTGAGGCCGAGGTCCTGAGTTCTAGTCTCGGTATGCGCTGAGGCAGAGGTTCTGAGTTCTGGTCTCGGTATGCGCTGAGGCAGAGGTCCTGAGTTCTAGTCTCGGTATGCACTGAGGCAGAGGTCCTGAGTTCTAGTCTCAGTATGCGCTGAGGCAGAGGTCCTGAGTTCTAGTCTCAGTATGCGCTGAGGCAGAGGTCCTGAGTTCTAGTCTCAGTATGCGCTGAGGCAGAGGTCCTGAGTTCTAGTCTCGGTATGCACTGAGGCAGAGGTCCTGAGTTCTAGTCTGGGGTATTTGCTGAGGCCGAGGTCCTGAGTTCTAGTCTCGGTATGCGCTGAGGCCGAGGTCCTGAGTTCTAGTCTCGGTATGCACTGCGGCAGAGGTCCTGAGTTCTAGTCTCGGTATGCGCTGAGGCAGATGTCCTGAGTTCTGGTCTCGGTATGCGCTGAGACAGAGGTCCTGAGTTCTAGTCTCGGTATGCGCTGAGGCAGAGGTCCTGAGTTCTAGTCTCGGTATGCGCTGAGGCAGAGGTCCTGAGTTCTAGTCTCGGTATGCGCTGAGGCCGAGGTCCTGAGTTCTAGTCTCGGTATGCACTGGGGCAGAGGTCCTGAGTTCTAGTCTCAGTATGCGCTGAGGCAGAGGTCCTGAGTTCTAGTCTCACTGCGCTGTGCACCCGCATTGTGATGAATGGAAAAAGACAGCTGTTATAAAACACCTAGGTCTATTGGCATGACATTCTACGATTGTCATTAGGCTTACACTTGTAGCCTGAATTGAGGCGTCCACTGTTGTCCACGCGCGCCTCTTTCTCGGCCACTCATCTCCACCTTGTCCAAGAGCATCTCGGCCACTCATCTCCACCTTGTCCATCTTCTCCTCAAACCACAACGTAATATGGAGCGTATACCACCCGGTTTCCAGTCAAGTTGCTCATGTTTCATGCGGCTGACCTGCACTAATGTTAAGTAATGGTGTAGTAGCCTATAGTTCTTAGAGCATGTTGTATTAATTGTACTGGTACGGCGTACCCCCACTATTTATTTTGCCCGGGACGCTGTAACAGACCTGATCCCTCTCCTCCCTTTCTGTGTCCCCAGGATAGTGAACTATGAGATGGGTAAAGGAATTTCCAAGTCCCGCTCCCTATGGAGGCTGGAGCCCCTCAGGATCGGGTGAGCTCTCCCCCATCTAACCCACCTTCACTCTGACCCTAACCTCACTCCCACCTTCTCTCACTTATCCATTTCACAGACACTGTCTGACCTTCACTGCACTCACTCACTTTCAGACACACTTCAGACTCCTACACTCTTAGGGAAAAAAATCCACTATCTAGAACCTTAAAGGTTTCTTTGGCCGTCCCTTTAGGATAACCCTTTGAAGAGCCCTTTATGATTGCAGATACAACTCTTTTGGTTGAGAATATAGACACCCAATTCAGACACCTTGAAGTCAATGGCATTTTCCATGAACCACCTGGTTGTATATGACGTATAATTCATTATTAACCTTCATTTCACCAAAAGAATCTCTTGAGATTCAAGCATTATCAGAATGGCGCTGCAAGGTATAGCTGCCGTTTTACGTTTTACTGGCTCCTGACCAATTATTCAACTTTTTATTTTTATTTTCACTGATCTGAACTTTTTTGTTCATAATGTTTCCTCCATCGTTCCCTATGGACCGTAAAGAGCTTCTGGATATCAGAACAGCGATTTGGACGAAGATTTCTACTTCAATGAGTCGGCAGTTCTGGACATACAGGCCCTAATCTCTGAGACTCGGAAAAGAAAGAGAGGCCGACATGCTGGCACGCTGACGAAACTACATCGACAATTAAATAATCCGCCTCTACCCTCCGTTCTATTGGCGAACGTACAATCACTGGCGAATAAACTGGACAAGCTCCGTTCGAGACTATCCTATCAACGGAACCTGAAGAACTGTAACATCCTATGCTTCTCGGAGTCGTGGCTAAACACATGCATGGATAATATACATCTAGCTGGTTCTTCTATGCATAGACAGGATCGAATGGCAGCTGTGAATGACAGCCTCGCTCAAGGGGGACGTGTGTGGCTTTGTTAACAACAGCTGGTGCGCAATCTCTAATATTAATTAAGTCTTGAGCTTCTGCTAGCCTGAATTAGAATATCTCATGATAAGCTGTAGACCATACTATTTACCAAGAGAGTCTATTTACCACCACTAACTGCACTCAATAAACTGTATAGGGCCATAAGCAAATGTTCCGAACGACTGTGTGATCATGCTCTCCGTAGCTGATTTGAGTAAGACCTTTAAACAGGTTAACATTCACAAGGCCTCAGGGCCAGATGGAATACCAGGACGTGTACTCAGAGCATGCGCTGACTCACATCAACACCATCATCCCAGACACCCTGGACCCACTCCAATTCGCGTATCAACCCCAACAGATCCACAGATAATGCAATCACTATTGCACTCCACACGACCCTCTTCCACCTGGACAAGAGGAACACCTATGTGAGAATAATAGTCATTGACTACAGCTCAGCGTTCAACACCATAGTGCCCTCCAAGCTCATCACTAAGCTAAGGACCCTGGGACTGAACACCTCTCTCTGCAACTGGATCCTGGACTTTCTGATGGGCCGCCCCGCCACGCTGATCCTCAACATGGGGGCCCCTCAGGGGTGTGTGCTTAGTCCCCTCCTCTACTCCCAGTTCACCGATATCTGCGTGGCCGCAGACGACTCCAACACTGTCATTAAGTTTGCAGACGACACGACGGTGGTATGCCAGATCACCGGTGACAATGAGACCGCCTGTAGGGAGGAGGTCAGAGACCTGTCAGTGTGGTGCCAGGACAACAACCTTTCCCTCAACGTTAGCATGACAAAGGAGCTGACTGTGGACTACAGGAAACGGAGGGCCGAGCACGCCGCCATTCACATTGACAGAGCTGTAGTGGAGCGGGTCGAGAGCTTTAAGTTCCTTCGTGTCCACATCACTGACGAATTAACATGGTCAACACACACCAACACAGTCGTGAAGAGTGCACGACAACGCCTCTTCCCCCTCAGGAGGCTGAAAAGATTTGACTGGGACCTCAGATCCTAAAAAGTTCTACAGCTGCACCATTGAGAGCATCTTGAATGGCTGCATCACCACTTGGTACGGCAACTGCTTGGCATCCAACCGCATGGCACTACAGAGGGTAGTACGTACGGCCCAGTACATCACTGGGTCCAAGCTTCCTGCCATCCAGGACCTCTATACCAGGCGGTGTCAGAGGAAGGCCCTAAACATTTTCTAAAACTCCAGTAACCCAAGTCATAGATTGTTCTCTCTGCTACCACACGGCAAGCGGTTCCGATGGATCATGTCTGAAACCAACAGGATCTTGAACAGCTACCACCAAGCCATACGACTGATAAATAGTTCATTCTGAGTAGCTATTTGGTTAATTATTTAACTATCTGCATTGACCCTTTTTATACTAACTCTTGTGACTCCTCACATGAGCTGCTTCTAGTGTTAATTATCTATCCTGTTGCCTAGTCACTTTATCCCTACGTATATGTACATATCTACATCAATCACCTCGTGCCCCTGCACAGCAGCTCGGTACTGGTACCCCGTGTATATAGACAAATTATCGTTACTCGTTGTGTATTTATTATTACTTGTATTATTATTATTATTGTTATTATGATGATTATTATTACGTGTTATTATTTTTCTATTATTTATTTCTCTCTACATTGTTTGGAAGGGCCTGTAAGTAAACATTTCACTGTTAGTCTACACCTGTTGTTTACAAAGCATGTGACAAATAACATTTGATTTGATTTTGATTTGATTATAAGACAAGCTATGAGCATTTTTAACAGCTTATTGATTCTTATTGGTTGATCCAATTATTTCATAATTTTGGAATGTAGTTTTAATATTGAAATGACAGTCCAAAGTGTGATGGATGTCCTCTCTGTCACATTGTATAAATTATTGGAGACAGGTGCAGGAATTGGTAATAGGGGGTTTTAATACTCCACCTGAAATATACAACATGCCATGAAAGGCACGGGGACGAAGCTCAAAACAAACACGTATACAAAAACACAGGGATGTAACCCAAACAAAAGAGCGAGGTTAAACCTCTAATAAATACACGGGACGAGACCCGTAATAACACTACACGGGAAGAGACCCGTAATAACACTACCCGGGACAAGACCCGTAATAACAATACACGGGACGAGACCCGTAGTAACAATACACGGGACGAGACCCGTAATAACATTACACGAGACAAGACCCGTAATAACAATACACGGGACGAGACCCGTAATAACAATACACGAGACAAGACCCGTAATAACATTACACGAGACAAGACCCGTAATAACAATACACGGGACGAGACCCATAATAACATTACACGAGACAAGACCCGTAATAACAATAGACGGGACGAGACCCGTAAGAACTAGTACACAATACACGCAGCACAAAAGCCGAAACAACAAAGCACAGGTACTCACAAGACCAACGGATATGGGAACAATAACCGACAAGACAATGGTGAACAGAGGGCACATATATACAATTACTAATCAAGGGTAATGGGAACCAGGTGTGCGTAATGAGACAAGACAGTCCGTGGTTGGTGGTAATGAATCCAGTTCAGTCACCCCGAGAAGGCCGGTGATGTAGACCTCCGGAGCTGGTGCACGAATGAGCAGCAGTATCGGGGTAATCCGTGAAAGTACCCCTCCCCCCCCGACGCGGAAAGACACCGGCCTCAGGGCGAGCCCAGGGATGCGGGGCGGGTCATTCAGGGCGCCGATGGTGAAAATCCCTAGTCAGCGAAGCGTCTAGGATGTCCACCGCAGGAACCCAGCACCGCTCCTCTGGGCCGTACCCCTCCCCTGACGCGCTGCACAAGCAGTGGAACAACACTGGCCTCGAGGACGACCACAGGAAAGTGGTGCGGGTCGGTCAGGGCCAGTTGCAGCTGCCGAAGTTTCGTCGTCGTCAGACGGGCCAGTTGCAGTTGCCGAAGTTGCTGCGGCGTCGGACGGGCCAGTTGCAGCTGCCAAAGTTGCGGCGTCGTCGGACGGGCTAGTTGCTGCTGCCGAAGTTGCGGCGGCATCGGACGGGCCAGTTGCAGCGGTGTCGGACGGGCCAGTTGCAGCGGCCGAAGTATCAGCGGTGTCGGACGGGCCAGTTGCAGCTGCCGAAGTTGCGGCGACGTCGGGCAGGCCAGTTGCAGTGGTGTTGGGCCGGCCATTGCAGCTGCCAAAGTTGCGGCGGCGTTAGACGGGCCAGTTGCAGCTGCCGAAGTTGCGGCGGCATCAGACGGGCCAGTTGCAGCTGCCAAAGTTGCGGCGTCGTCGGACGGGCCAGTTGCTGCTGCCGAAGTTGCGGCGGCATCAGACGGGCCAGTTGCAGCGGTGTCGGACGGGCCAGTTGCAGCTGCCGAAGTTGCAGCGGCGTCGGACAGGCCATTCCCGCTGTCACCATTTAGTGTTGGTTATTCTGTCACGTTGTATAAATGATTGGAGACAGCCGTTCCATGGATTCCAACCGTCAACTAATCATAAAACCCTTGACTAGGTTAATCAGGTAAGCTAGTTCAGGTCTATAACAACAATTTAAAGATATGGAGGTCCCCGAGGAGGTTTGAAAACCAGTGTACTAAGATATTTTGAAACAGTGGATGTGCTACATTGTAGAAGGATGCTGAAATGCCTGAGGCTGTATGCTGTATGTCTCCTCTCCCCAAAATACATCTGAATGAAACACACTCAATGTCTCTAACAAGCAGACACATTTTCACTCACACGTTAAGATAAGATAGCACTTTATTAATCCCCCAAAGGGGACATTTGATGGCACCAGCCAATACATACAACACCAATAAATACCCAATAAAACTCACCAAAAGACAACAAAAAAATACAGAAAACTGCATATCATCAACTCTTGTTGCGTGTCTTATAATCAAATCAAAATCAAATCAAATGTTATTTGTCACATGCTTTGTTGACATGGTTGTTCCCCTATTTTTCATTGGGAATGGGTTATAGGGATTACTGTAGCATTTAGATTGACATCTCTCTGGGTTCCTCCCCTCTATGTGATTGGTCAGCTGGAGCGGTAGCCACATTCGCTATGGGCAGGCGTTCCGTCTGCGTCACCTGTCCACCGGTCACTACCTGGCGCTAACCGAAGAGCAGGGTCTGGTCCTACAGGAGAGAGAGAAGTCCGATACCAAGTCCACCGCTTTCTGCTTCAGGGCTACCAAGGTTTGTCTGAATATATAGATGCTATAGATACTATATACATTTATATACTCTATATATAGTATGTTATATAATATACTAGTATACTGTATATATAGTGTGCATATACTATACTAGTATACTGTATATATAGTATGTATATACTATACTAGTATACTGTATATAGTAGGTATATAATATACTAGTATACTGCATATATAGTATGTATATAATACTAGTATACTGTATATATACCATCACAGTATGTCATATACTAGTATACTGTATATATAATATGTATATACTATACTACTATACTGTATATATAGTATGTATATAATATACTAGTATACTGTATATAGTAGGTATATAATATACTAGTATACTGCATATATAGTAGGTATATAATACTAGTATACTGTATATATACCATCACAGTATGTCATATACTAGTATACTGTATATATAATATGTATATACTATACTACTATACTGTATATATAGTATGTATATAATATACTAGTATACTGTATATAGTAGGTATATAATATACTAGTATACTGCATATATAGTATGTATATAATACTAGTATACTGTATATATACCATCACAGTATGTCATATACTAGTATACTGTATATATAATATGTATATACTATACTACTATACTGTATATATAGTATGTATATAATATACTAGTATACTGAAT
>NC_052335.1:34331250-34356250 GCF_016432855.1 Salvelinus namaycush
GGGGATGAGGGAGAGAGAGAGAGAGAACGGTGACAATGAGAAAGGGAGAACGATTGGAATAGTGAGGGAAAGAGAAAGAGGGGGGAGAGAAAGAGGGGGTAGGGAAGGAGTACTGAGAGCCATGGGGGAGCCAGGAGTTGATCCCCACTTTCTCAGAAAAGCTAACTGTCACTAACTGTCACCATCCTTCTCTCATTATCACGTCTAAATGAGTTCCTCGTGTGTCCTGACCTATCCTGGGGGAGGGAGAACTCACAGCCCAGGCAGCTACTCTTACACCTTGCTTGATTGGGTGTGATATCATACTTTACATCGGCTAATACCAGAGGTGACACTGATACTAGTGACAATAAATGACAGGGGACACATTTTAGATTCTCTATCAACGTGCACCTTCTACTCTGTAGTTAAATGGAATGCTGTATTTATTGGTTATCAGACGTAGTGGAATGCTGTATTTATTGGTTATCAGATGTAGTGGAATGCTGTATTTATTGGTTATCAGATGTAATTGAATGCTGTATTTATTGGTTATCAGACGTAGTGGAATGCTGTATTTATTGGTTATCAGATGTAATTGAATGCTGTATTTATTGGTTATCAGATGTAGTGGAATGCTGTATTTATTGGTTATCAGATGTAATTGAATGCTGTATTTATTGGTTATCAGATGTAATTGAATGCTGTATTTATTGGTTATCAGACGTAGTGGAATGCTGTATTTATTGGTTATCAGATGTAATTGAATGCTGTATTTATTGGTTATCAGACGTAGTGGAATGCTGTATTTATTGGTTATCAGATGTAATTGAATTCTGTATTTATTGGTTATCAGACGTAGTGGAATGCTGTATTTATTGGTTATCAGATGTAATTGAATGCTGTATTTATTAGTTATCAGATGTAATTGAATGCTGTATTTATTGGTTATCAGATGTAATTGAATGCTGTATGTATTGGTTATCAGATGTGATTGAATGCTGTATTTATTGGTTATCAGATGTAATTGAATGCTGTATTTATTGGTTATCAGATGTAATTGAATGCTGTATGTATTGGTTATCAGATGGAATTGAATGCTGTATTTATTGGCTATCAGATGTAGTGGAATACTGTATTTATTGGTTATCAGATGTAATTGAATGCTGTATTTATTAGTTATCAGATGTAATTGAATGCTGTATTTATTGGTTATCAGACGTAGTGGAATACTGTATTTATTGGTTATCAGATGTAATTGAATGCTGTATTTATTGGTTATCAGATGTAATTGAATGCTGTATTTATTGGTTATCAGATGTAATTGAATGCTGTATTTATTAGTTATCAGATGTAATTGAATGCTGTATTTATTGGTTATCAGACGTAGTGGAATACTGTATTTATTGGTTATCAGATGTAATTGAATGCTGTATTTATTGGTTATCAGATGTAATTGAATGCTGTATTTATTGGTTATCAGACATAGTGGAATGCTGTATTTATTGGTTATCAGATGTAATTGAATGCTGTATTTATTGGTTATCAGACGTAATTGAATGCTGTATTTATTGGTTATCAGATGTAATTGAATGCTGTATTTATTGGTTATCAGATGTAATTGAATGCTGTATTTATTGGTTATCAGATGTAATTGTCCACATCCAGGGGTCGGCAGAGCCAGGGTTGATTCATTTCTGGAGGCTTGGCAGTGTACAGGATGTCTCTGTTTTGTTGTACTGTGTATACTGCTTAAACCCAGAGTTGTGTATGTTAGGGTTTCAAAATACAGAGGCAATTAGCAAGCAAGCAGAAGCCTCATTTTATATTCTCCAACCTGAAAGAGACTATTGCATATGCAAATGCATCTCTTTTCATGTAGGAAGTTCTAGGAACATGCACCACTGTGATGGACTCATACAACGTCTCATTATAGCACCCTAATAACTATATAGTGCACTACTTCTGATCAGGGTCCATAAAGCTCTGGTCAAATATAGTGCACTACTTCTGATCAGGGTCCATAAAGCTCTGGTCAAATATAGTACACTACTTCTGACCAGGGTCCATAAATCTCTGGTCAAATATAGTACACTACTTCTGACCAGGGTCCATAAAGCTCTGGTCAAATATAGTGCACTACTTCTGATCAGGGTCCATAAAGCTCTGGTCAAATATAGTACACTACTTCTGACCAGGGTCCATAAATCTCTGGTCAAATATAGTGCACTACTTCTGATCAGGGTCCATAAAGCTCTGGTCAAATATAGTACACTACTTCTGACCAGGGTCCATAAATCTCTGGTCAAATATAGTGCACTACTTCTGATCAGGGTCCATAAAGCTCTGGTCAAATATAGTGCACGACATAGTGAATAGGGTTATTTTGGGGATGCAGCCCTTGTATGACCACCCCGGTGTGTTGTGCATGTGTTTCAGGGCATGCTGACCCTGCTGGTGATGTGCATCGACCGGCTCAACCTGTACAACAGCGCCGCCCACTTTGGAGAGCATGCTGGGGAAAAGGCTGGGGCGGCATGGAAGAACATCCTCAACCTACTCTACCAACTACTGGGTAAGAGAACCTTTAGGGTGATGGATGCACACAGGAACACACATACACACAGGAACACACACACACCTCCCTGAGCCCCATTTGGAGAGCAGCTCTGTTGACAGGACTGACATCTCAGTTATTTTGTGGTCAGTCACAGGGGAGAGAGAGAAGAGAGAGAGAGAAAGAGAGAGAAGAGAGAGAGAGAAAGAGACGAGAGGGAAGAGAGAAGGAAGAGAAGAGAGAAAGAGAGAGAGAGGAGAGAGAGAAGACGATAGACAGAGAGACAGAGAGACAGAGACAAGAGAGACAGAGAGAGACAGAGAGAAAGAGAGAGAGGGGAAAGAGAGACAGAGAGAGACAGAGAGAAAGAGAAAGAGAGAAATAGACAGATAGACAGAGAGACAGAGAGACAGAGACAAGAGAGAGGAAGAGAAAGAGAGAAGGAGACGAGAGGGGAAAGAGAGACAGAGAGAGACAGAGAGAAAGAGAAAGAGAGAAATAGACGGATAGACAGAGAGAGACAGAGAGACAGAGAGAGAAAGAGAAGGGATGAAGCTTCATCACATGAATAAAAGTGTGACCGGTTCTTAACACCCTATCCTGTCTGCCTTCTGGGTACAGTGATGTCATGATGAAGTGTTGAGGCACCCCATTCGTCCCAAATAGCACCCTATTCCCTATGCAGTGCACTAGTTTTTACCACAGCCCATAGGCATATATACGAATGACCCCTTAAAAAGTTTCAGTAAGTGTTGTCCACCTTTTGTTGTCCTAGAAACAGGCCCATGGTTTTAACAAGTTCCTCTCAGTTCACCTTGACCTCACTCATATTCATCAGCTGTTCTTCCACACAATAACCCAAAACGGGTCACCATGAAGACTGCCAGTGCCTCCCTTTTTTCCATTCTTTCTCAATCCCATTGTTTGTCTCCCTCCCTCCCTCTATCTCTGTCTAGACTAGAGACACTAGACACTCTGCCAGTGCAGTCTGCTGAGAGAGAGAGCGAGAGAGGAGAGAGAGAGGGGAGTGTTTTAGAATGTTGTACAGTAGAGTGTTGTATAGTAGAGTGTTGTATAGTAGAGTGTTGTATAGTAGAGTGTTGTATAGTAGAGTGTTGTGTAGTAGAGTGTTGTATAGTAGAGTGTTGTATAGTAGAGTGTTGTATAGTAGAGTGTTGTATAGTAAGTGTTGTAAGTGTTGATATATGTTGTATAGTAGAGTGTTGTATAGTAGAGTGTTGTACAGTAGAGTGTTGTAGAGTGTTGTATAGTGTTGTATAGTAGAGTGTTGTATAGTAGAGTGTTGTATAGTAGAGTGTTGTATAGTGTTGTATAGTAGAGTGTTGTATAGTAGAGTGTTGTATAGTAGAGTGTTGTATAGTAGAGTGTTGTATAGTAGAGTGTTGTATAGTAGAGTGCTGTATAGTGTTGTATAGTAGAGTGTTGTATGGTAGAGTGTTGTAGAGTGTTGTATAGTAGAGTGTTGTATGGTAGAGTGTTGTATAGTAGAGTGTTGTATAGTAGAGTGTTGTATAGTAGAGTGTTGTATAGTAGAGTGTTGTATGGTAGAGTGTTGTATAGTAGAGTGTTGTATAGTAGAGTGTTGTATAGTATAGTGTTGTATAGTAGAGTGTTGTATAGTAGAGTGTTGTATAGTAGAGTGTTGTATAGTAGAGTGTTTGTATGGTAGTGGTTGTATAAGTATAGTGTTGTATAGTAGAGTGTTGTATAGTAATGTGTTGTATAGTAGAGTGTTGTAGGTATGAGTGTTAGTAGTAGTTCTAGTAAGTGTTGTATAGTAATGTGTTATCGTATGTTGTAGAGTGTTGTATAGTAGAGTGTTGTATAGTAGTAGTGTTGTATAGTATAGTGTTTGTAATAGTAGAGTGTTAGTAATTGTAGTATAGTAGTGTTGGTATAGTAGAGTGTTGTATAGTATAGTGTTGTATGTAGGTTGACTAGTAGAGTGTTGTATGTAAGTGTTTTGTATAGTAGAGTGGTTGTAGAGTGTTGTAAGAGGTAGAGTGTTGTATGGTAGAGTTGTTGTTATAGTAAGTGTTGTATAGTAGAGTGTTGTATAGTAGAGTTTGTTAGTAGAGTGTTTGTATAGGTAGAGTGTTGTATGGTAGAGTGTTGTATAGTAGAGTGTTTATAGTAGATGTTGTATAGTAAAGTGTTGTATAGTAGAGTGTTTGTATAGTAGAGTGTTATGTGAAGTGTTTGTATAGTAGAGTGTTGTATGGTAAGAGTGTTGTATAGTAGAGTGTTGTATAGTAGAGTGTTTGTATAGTAGATTGATGTGTTGTATAGTAGATGCTGTATAGGTTTGTTAGTAGAGTGTTGTATGGTAGAGTGTTGTATAGTAGGTGTTGTAAGTGGAAGAGTGTTGTATAGTATAGTGTTGTAAGTTAGTAGAGTGTTGTAGAGTGTTTGTATAGTAGAGTGTTGTAAGTAGAGTGTTGTATAGTATAGTGGTTGTATACGTAAGAGTGTTTGTATGTAGAGTGTTTGTATAGTATAGTGTTGTATAGTAAGTGTTGTAGATGTGTTGTATAGTAGAGTGTTTGTATGTAGAGTGTTTGTATAGTAGAGTGTTGTATAGTAGAGTGTTGTATAGTAAGTGTTGTATGTTAAGTGATTGTATGGTAGAGTGTTGTATGGTGAGTTTGTTATATGTAGACGGTGTTGTATAGTAGAGTGTTGTATAGTAGAGTGTTGTAGAGAGTGTTGTTAGTATGAGTGTTTTGTAGAGTGTTGTATAGTAGAGTGTTGTATGGTAGAGTGTTGTATAGTTAGAGTGTTGTTAAGGTGCTTGTATAGTAGAGGTGTTGTACGAGTAGAGTGTTGTATATGGTAGTAGTGTTTGTATAGTATAGTGTTGTATAGTTAAAGTAAGTGTTTATAGTAAGTGTTGTAGAGTTGTATAGTAGAGTGTTGTAAGTGGTATGTTTGTTATGTAGAGGTGTGTAATGTGAGCAGTGTTGTATAGTAGAGTGTTGTATGGTAGAGTGTTGTATAGTAGAGTGTTGTAGAGTGTTGTATAGTAGAGTGTTGTATGGTAGAGTGTTGTATAGTAGAGTGTTGTATAGTAGAGTGTTGTATAGTAGAGTGTTGTAGAGTGTTGTATGGTAGAGTGTTGTATAGTAGAGTTGTTTGTATGTAGAGTGTTGTATGTAGGTGTGAGAAGTGTTGTATAGTAGAGTGTTGTATGGTTAAGGGTTGTATAGTAGAGTGGTGTGTATAGTGTTGTATAGTAGAGTGTTGTATGGTAGATGTTGTATAGAGTGTTGTATAGTAGAGTGTTGTTAGTAGAGTGTTGTATAGTAGAGTGTTGTATAGAGAGTGTTGTATGTAGAGGTTTTGTATAGTAAGTGTTATAGTATAGTGTTGTATAGTAAGAGTGTTGTATGTATGAGTGTTGTATGAGTGTTTGTATATAGAGTGTTGTATGGTAGAGTGTTGTATAGTAGAGTGTTTGTATAAGTAGAGTGTTGTATAGTAAGTGTTGTATAGTAGAGTGTGTAGTATGTAGTAGGTGTTGTATAGTAGAGTGTTGTATAGTTAGTGAAGTGTTGTATAGTATGTTGTAGATGTATAGTAAGAGTGTTGTATAGTAGAGTGTTGTAGAGTGTTGTATAGTAGAGTGTTGTATGGTAGAGTGTTGTATAGTAGAGTGTTGTATAGTAGAGTGTTGTATAGTAGAGTGTTGTTATGTAGAGTGTTTGTATAGTAGAGTGCTGTATAGTGTTTTATAGTAGAGTGTGTATGTAGAGTGTTGTATGTAGTGTTGTATAGTAGAGTGTTGTATAGTATGAGATGTGTTGTGTATAGTATAGTGTTGTATAGTAGAGAGTGTTTGTAGAGTGTATGTATAGTAGAGTTGTTTGTAATCAGTAGAGTGTTGTATAGTTGAGTAGTGTATAGTGAGAGTGTTGTATAGTAGAGTGTTGTATAGTAAGTGTTTTGTGATAGTAGAGTGTTTGTAGAGTGTTGTATATGTAGAGTGTTTTGTATGGTAGAGTGTTGTATAGTAAGTGTTGATATAGTAGAGTGTTGTATAGTAAGAGTTGTTGTATGTAGAGTGTTTATGTAGTGTTGTATGGTAGAGTGTTGTATAGTAAGGTTGTTATGTAGCTGTTGTATAGTAGAGTGTTGTATAGTAGAGTGTGTAGTAGTGTTGTATAGTATAGGTGTGTAAGTAGAGTGTTGTATAGTAGAGTGTTGTTGGTAGAGTGTTTGTATAGTAGAGTGTTGTAGAGTGTTGTATTAGTAGAGTGCTGTAAGTAGAGTGTTGTTATAGTAGAGTGTTGTATAGTATGTGTTGTATAGTAGAGTGTTGTATAGTATGAGTGTTAGTAAGTATGTTGTATGTATAGTTTGTAGGTTTTATAAGTAGAGTGTTGATGGTAGAGTGTTGTAGTAGAGTGTTGTATAGTAGAGTGTTTATAGTAGAGTGTTGTATAAGTATAGTGTTGATATAGTACAGTGTTGTAGAGTGTTGTATAGTAGAGTGTTGTGTAGAGTGTGTATAGTAGAGTGTTGTATAGTAGATGTGGTTGTATAGTAAGGTTTGTATATAAGTGTTTTGTATAGTAGGTGTGTATAGTAGAGTGTTGTAGAGTGTTGTATAGAGAGTGTTGTATGAGGTGTGTGTGTATAGTGTTAGTATATAACTGTGTTTGTATAGTAGAGTTGTATAGTAGAGTGTTGTATGAAGTGTTTATAGTCGAGTGTTGTATAGTAAGACTGTGTATAGTGAAGTGTTGTATAGTAGGACGTGTTTGGTATAGTAAGTGTTGTATAGAGTGAGAGTGTTGTAGAGTTTGTTGGTAGTGTGTGAAGTTTCGTTAGTAGAGTGTTTAAGTAGAGTGTGTATGTAAGTGTTGTATATAGGTGTAGAGTGTTGTATAGTAGAGTGTTTGTTGGTAGTTTATAGTAGAGTGTTGTATAGTAAGTGTTGTATAGTAGAGTGGTTGTAGTAGCTGTTTGTCTAGTCAGAGTGTTGTATAGGTAGAGTGTTTGATTAGAGTGTTGTATAGTAGACTGTTGTATAGTAGAGTGTTGTTAGTAGTACGTGTGTCATATAGAGTGTTTGTATAGTATGAGTGTTGTATATTTGAGTAGATGTTTTATATTAGACTGTTTGTCATAGTACGACGTGTTTAGAGTTTGTAAAGTAGAGTCTGTTGGTCTATATGTAGAGTGTTGTATAGTAGAGTGTTGTATAGTAGATGTTGTATAGTAGAGTGTTGTATAGTAGAGTGTTGTATAGTAGAGTATTGTAGAGTGTTGTATAGCATAGCATTGTATACTATAGTGCTGTACAGTAGAGTGCTGTATAGTAGAGTGTTGTATAGTAGATTGTTGTATAGTATAGTGTTGTATAGTATAGTATTGTATAGTGTTGTGTAGGTAGTAGAGTTTGTGTAAGTAGAGTTTCGTTATAGTAGAGTGTGTATAGTAGAGTGTGTATAGTAGAGTGTGTATAGTAGAGTGAGTATAGTGAGTATAGTATAGTGTGTATAGTAGAGTGTGTATAGTAGAGTGTGTATAGTAGAGTGTTGTATGTGTTCGTAAGTGTTGTATAGTGAGTGTTGTCGTAGTAGAGTGTTTATAAGTCGAGTTGTTGTATAGTGTTTTTTTTTTTTTTTCATGTACGTAGAGTGTTGTATAGCTAGCGGGAGTAGTTTTGTATAGTTAGTTGATATAGATATGTATCGTGGTGATAGTGCTTACGTAGTGGTTGTATCGTAGAGTGTTTGTATAGTAGAGTGCTTGTAAGTAGAGTAGTTGTATGGTAGATGTTGTAGTGTAGAGTGGTGTTGAGTGTTGTATAGTAAGTGTTGTATGAGTAGAGTGTTGTTAGTAGAGTGTTGTATAGTGAGTTGTATGTATATAGTGTTGTATATCTAGACGTGTTTTATGGTAATGTGTATAGAGTGTTGTATGTAGAGTGCTGTATAGTAGAGTGTTGTATGTGTGATAGGTTGTATACGTAGAGTGTTGTATCGCATAGATGTTACTGTAGCTGATAGTGATGTTATAGTAGAGTGTTGTAATATAGAGTTATGAGAGTGTTGTTAGTAGAGTTGTAGTGTGTATAGTAGAGTGGTTTGTATAGTAGAGTGTTTATTGTATAGTAGAGTGTTGTATAGTAGAGTGCTGTATAGTGATTGTATAAGTATAGTGTTGTATGAGTAGAGTGTTGTATAGTAGAGTGGTTGTACTATGTATGAAGTGTTGTATAGTAGTAGTGTTGTAATAGTAGAGTGTTGTAAGTGTTGTATAGTAGCGTGTTGTATCGTAGAGTGTTGTATAGTTGGTGTATAGTAGAGTTTTTATAGTAGAGTGGTTGTTGTTGCAGTAATGTTGGGGTTTGATAGTAGTGTATGAGGTGTTGTATAGTCAGAGTGTTGTATAAGTAGAGTGTTGATCAGTGGTGTCTAAGAGTGTTGTATAGTAGAGTGTTGTATGAGATGGATAGTAGAGTTTGCATTAGAGATGTTTGATAGATAGGAACTGTAGAGGTGTATAGTAGAGTGTTTAGGTTCTATGTAGAGTTTACCTAGTGTGTATAGTAGAAAGTGTTTTAGTAGTGTAGGTTTTAGAGAGTTTGTATAGTAGATGCGTATAGTGTCTGTATAGTAGAGTGTTTGTATGGTAGAGTGTTTGGTATAGTAGAGTGTTGTATGTAGATGGCTATAGATAGTGTTGTATAGTAGAGTGTTTAGGGTTATAGTAGGTGTTTAAGTAGAGTGTGTATGTATGAGTGTTGTATGATAGAGTGTTCGTATGAGCAGTGTGTGTATAGTATGAGTGTTGTATAGTAGAGTGTTGTAGAGTGTTGTGTATAGTAGAGTGTATAGTAGTAACGTGTGTATAGTAGAGTGTTGTATAGTAGAGCTTGTATAGTAGAAGTGTTGTAGTAGGAGTGTGCTTGTTATGGTAGAGTGTTGTATGGTAGAGTGTTGTATACGTAGAGTGTTGTATAGTAGAGTCGATGTTAATAGTAGTAGTGTTGGTAGTAGGTGCTTGTTAGTAGAGTGTTGCTAGAGTTGTATAGTAGTGTTGTATGAAGAGTGTTGTATAGTAGTGCAGTGATGTATAGTAGAGTGCTGTATAGGAGAGTGCTGTATAGTAGAGTGTTTAGTATAGTGTATGTAGCGTGTTGTATAGGTTAGAGGTGTTGTAGAGTGTTGCTAGCTACGAGTGTTGATAGTAGACTGTGTATAGTAGAGTGTTTTTAGATATAGTAGATGTTTGTATGTAGAGTTTGTATAGTAGAGGTTTGTAGAGATGGTGTATGGTAAGGTTGTATGAAGTAGAGTGTTGTATAAGTAGAGTTGTATGTAGAGTGTTGTATAATGAGAGTGTTGTAGTAGAGTGTTGTATGTAGAGTGTTGTATAGTAGAGTGTTGTATAGTAGGGGAAGTGGGTTGTAGAGACGTTGTTGGTAGAGTCGTTGTATAGTAGTAGTGTTGTATGGTAGAGTGTTGTATAGTAGAGTGTTGTAAGTGTTGTATAGTAGAGTGTTGTATGTAGAGTGTTGTAAGAGATGTTGTATAGTAGTGTGTATAGTAAGAGTGGTTGTTAGTAGTTTAGAGTGTTGTATAGTAGAGTGTTGTATACGTAGAGTGTTGTATAGTAGAGTGTTGTATGTAGAGTGCTGTTATTGTTGTATATTAGAGTGTCTTTGGAATGGTAGAGTGTTGTATGGTAGAGTGTTGTAGAGTGTTGTATAGTAGAGTGTTGTATGGTAGAGATGTTTGTATAGTATAGTGTTTGTATAGTAGAGTGATTGTATAGTAGAGTGTTGTATAGTAGAGTGTTTGTACTGGTAAGTGTTGTATTAGTAGAGCTGTGTATACGTAGAGTGTTGTAATGTATACAGGTGTTTGTATAGTAAGAGTGTTGTATAGTAGACGTGTTGTAGAGAGTGGTTGTATCGTAGAGTGTTGTATGGTAAAGTGTTGTTATTATAGTGGTGTGTATAGTAGATTGTTGTATAGTAGAGTGTTGTAATAGTAAGAGTGTTTGTATAGGTAGAGTTGCTGGTACTAGTGTTGTCTAGTAGATGTTGTATGGTAAGTGTTGTAATAGTAGAGTGTTGTATAGTAGAGCTGTTGTATAAGTATAGTGTTGTATGTAGAGTGTTGTAGAGTGTGTATAGTAGAGTGTATGTATAGTAGAAGTGTTTATAGTATGAGTCGTTGTATAGTTGTAGAGTTTGTATAGTAGATGATAGTGTTGTATAGGGTTTTTGTAAGTAAGGTGTTGTATATGTAGAGGTGTTTGTAAGAGAGTGTTTGTATTAGAGTGGTTTTAAAGTGTGTAAGTACGTGTTGTATAGTAGAGTTTGTATCAAGTATGTATAGTGTTTGTATAGTAAAGAGTGTTGTATCGATAAGTGTTTGTTAGTGTGTAGTAAAGTTTGTATAGGTAAGAGTGTTAGTAGGTGTGTATGAGGTGTTTTGTATAGTAGTTGTATGTATAGGTGTTGAGTAGAATGTTTCTATTGTATTAAAGTGTGATAAGAGTGTTGTAATTATTGTGAGAGTGTTGTATAGTATGTGTTTTAGAGTGTTGTATAGTATGTCTGTTATAGGTAGAGTGTTGTATAGTAGAGTGTTGTACTAGTATGTGTTTATAGTAGATTTGTTTGTATAGGTGTTGTATAGTATATTTTCTATATAGTGTTGTAGGTGTTGTATAGTAGAGTGTTGTAAGTAGTGTTGTAATGGTAGTAGTGTATTAGTGTGTAGAGTGTTGTAGAGTAGATTTTGTATAGTAGAGTTGTTTGAATGTAGGAGTGTTGTATAGTAGACTTGTATGTAGTAGCTGTTGTATAGTAGAGTGTTGTATGTAGATGGTTGTAAGTGGTTGTGATAGTAGAGTCGTTGTATAAGTAAGCCTGTTGTAACTAGTAGAGTGTTGTATGTAGATGTTGTATATGTAGCTTATTGTATAGTATAGTGTTTTATGATAGAGTGTTGTATATTAGAGTGTTTGCAGAGTTGTGTTTGTATGAGTGTGTAGTAGGCTGTTGTATTTAGAGTGTGTTGTAAGTTCTGATAGTTGGTTTGTATAGTAGACTGTTTGTTAGTAGGTGTTTGTTTATACGTGTGTGTATAGTAGACTTGTATGTGTTTGTAGTGATGATGTTGTAAGTAGTACGTGTTGTAATAGTAGAGTGTGTAATGGCTATGTTGTATAGTAGAGTGTTGTATAGTAGAGTGTTGTAAGTTTTGTATAGTAAGGTGTTGTCTTAGTAGAGTGTGTCTATAGAGTGTTGTATAGGTGTTGTATGTAGAGGGTTTTGAAGTGTTTGTAGAGTGTTGTATAGTAGAGTGTTGTATGTAAGTAGTTTTGTATAGTAGACGTGTTTAGTGTAAGTAGAGTGTTTGTATGTAGAGTGTTGTATAGTAGATGTTGTATGGATGTGTTGTATAGTAGAGTGGTTTATAGTAAGAGTGTTGTAGTTTTGTATGTATGAGTTTTGTATAGTATAGTGTTGTATATGAGTGATGTATGTAAGTGTGTATGTTTATAGTAGAGTGTTTTGGTTAGAGTTGTGTATATGTAGTGTTGTAGTAGATGTTGTATAGTAGAGTGTTGTTTAATAGTGAGTTTAGTGTGTATAGTAGCAGTGCTTGTATAAGTCGTTTGTATAGTAGAGTGTTGTATGGTAGAGTGTTTGTATAGTATAGAGTGTTGTATAGTAGAGTGTTTGTATGAGTGTTGACGTAGTGTTTTATAAGTAAGTGTTGTAGAGTTAAGAGTTTTTATGATGTTTATGTAGAGTGTTGTTAATAGTAGAGTGTTGTATTAGGTGTGTAAGTGTGTTGTTGTAGTGTTATAGTTAAGCAGTGTTGTATGATAGTTTAGTAAGTGTGTATCGTAAGTGATTGTATATAAGTGTTGTAGTAGGTTTAGATGTTGTATAGTAAGTTTGTTAGTAGTGTGTATGTATAGGTGTTGTATAGTAGAGTGTTGTAAGTAGAGTGTTGTATAGTTAACAGTGTGTATCGTAGATTGTGTGTGTTGTATGTAGAGTGTTTGTGTAGAGTGTGTAGAGAGTGTATATAGTGTGAGGTAAGTTTGAGTGTTGTATGTAAGTAGGAGGTGGTAGACGTGTTGTATAGTAGATGTTGTATAGTAGAGTGTTGTATGAGAGTGTTGTATGAGTTGTTGTTTTATGTTTAGAGTGTTGTATAGTAGAGTCGTTTGTATGGTAGAGTGTTGATAGTAGAGTGTTGTAGAGTATTGTGTAGATGTAGAGTTGCTTGTACTAGTATCAGTGTTTAAGTAGAGTGTTGTATAGTAGGTAGTGTGTTGTATAGTAGAGTGTGTATGGTGTTAAATAAGTAGTTTTGTGAGTGTTTGTAGAGTGTTGTATAGTAAGAGTGGTTGTAGATGTTGTATTAGATGAGTAGTTGTCTGGTGAAGTTGTATCGTGATGTTTTGTATAGTAAATGAGTAGCAGTGTTGTATAGTAGCGTTTTGTTAATTAGATGTTTGATAGTATAGTGTTGTAGTAGTGTTGTATAGTAGGTGTTTGTAGTTGGTAGGTAGTGTTGTATAGTAGATGTTTGTTATATAGAGTGTTATTTAGTGTATGTCAGGTGTTGTATAGTAGGAGTGTTTTGTGTGATAGTAGTTTTGTATGGTAGAGTGTTGTCTGTTTATATGAGGTTGTATGAGTAAGTGTTGTATAGTAGAGTGTTGTATAGTAGAGTGGTTTGTAGTAGATTCTTTGTATATAGGTGTTGTATAGTAGAGTGTTTGTATGAGAGTGTAGGTGTTGTATAGTAACGTGTTGTATTGGTGGAGTGTTTGTATCAGTAGAGTGTTGTATATAGAGTGTTGCATATAGAGGTTGATATGTAGAGTGTTGTAGAGGTTTTGATAGTAAGTGTTGTATGGTAAAGTGTTGATAGTGAAGTGTTGTACGTGAGTGTATTGGTATCAGTGAGAGTTGTAGAGTTTATAGTAGGTGTGTATCTGTAATGTTCTAGTCGTGTATGTATAGTAAAGCTGATTGGTTTATGTAGCTGTGTGTATAGAGTATGTCTGTGTGATAGTGAGTGTTTATGGTCAGTCGTGATGTAGTGTGTCATCGGTAGACGTTGTAGTTATGTCTTTGTTAGTAGTGTTGTAGTGGATGTAAGGTTGTATGTAGTGTTGTCATCGTCATAGGTTGTATGAGCTCTCGTTGTTATGGTCTCGTAATGATGTGTTGATAGTAGAGTGTTCGTAGGTGTTGAAAGTAAGAGTGTTAGGTAGAGTGTTGTAAGTAATGTGTTTTAGTAAGGTTGTATAGTAGATGTTGTTGTAATTTGATTTAGACGTGTTGTATAGTAAGTGTTGTACCTAGTGTTGTAAGAGATGTTGTAAGTAGGTGCTGTATAGTGAGTGTTAGTAGAGTGTTGTATCGTAGAGTTTGTCTCGTCCGAGTGTTGTATAGTAGAGTGTTGTATACGTAGAGTGTTGTATAAGTAAGAGTACTTGTAGAGGGTGTAATAGCTACATATGTATCTAAGTAGAGTGTGTACAGTAGAGTGTTGTAATAGGGTTATATAGGTGTTGTTAGTAACGTTTTGTTGTTATAGTTAGTGTTGTAGAGTCGTTATGTATAGTATATTGTCTGGTAGTGGTTTGTTAGTGTATGTAATATAGTGTGTATAGTATGCGTGCTTGTCTACGTATACGTGTTGTTCGGTAGTAAGTGTTGTATCGTGGTTTGATAGTAGAGTGTTGTCTAGGTGTTGTATCGTGGTTGTTAGTAGGTTGTTATAGTAGAGTGTTTTATAGTACGTCGTGAGAGTGTTGTATCAGTCGCAGTGTTGTATCGGTCAGAGTGTTTTTAAGTCAGAGTGTTTGTCCATAGTAGAGTGTTGTAAAAGATGCAATACGTTATAGTAGGTGTGTATAGTAGAGATGTGTGTATATCGTGTATGATAGTAGACGTTTGTATTAAGTGTATGTAGAGTTTGTATAGGTTAGTAGATGTTGTTATAGTAGAGTGTTGTGGATAGTAGTTTGTATGTATGTAGATAGATGTGTTGTAGTTCTTTATAGTAGGTGTGTTCTAGTTTATAGTAGAGTTTTGATTGTATCGAGAGATTTTGTAATGGCGAGTTGTAGTAGTGTTGTATAGTAGAGTGTTGTATAGTGAGCTGTTGTATAGTAGTGT
Organism: Salvelinus namaycush; assembly: GCF_016432855.1. Lineage (NCBI taxonomy): Eukaryota > Metazoa > Chordata > Actinopteri > Salmoniformes > Salmonidae > Salvelinus > Salvelinus namaycush. Next base: position 34,345,980 of record NC_052335.1, read on the forward strand.
TTTATAGAGAGTGTTGTATAGTAGAGTGTGTATGTGTTATAGTAGAGTTATAGTGGTGGTTGTATTAGTGTGTTTGTAGATGGTGTACTTGTAAGTAGTGTGTAATAGCTTTATGTATTGACGTTTTTGTACGAGTTGAATAGTGCTGTATAGTGGAAGTAAGGTTTGTATGTAAGTGTTGATAGTAGTGTATAGTAGAGTTTGTACTAGTAATTTTAATGTAGATTTTGTAGAGTGTGAAGCATAGATGTATCTAGCTTAATAGAGTGCTGTAGTGAGTGTTTGTATGTATAGTTTTAAGTATTGTTTATGGTGTTGTAGTAGTAGATTTGTAGTATAGTAGAGTGGTTGTATAGTAGAGTGTTTTTAGTAAGTGTTGTATGGTAGAGTGTTGTTAGTAGTAAGATGTTGTATGTGTTTGTGTGTATAGAGTGTTGTAAGTAAGGTTGTATAGTATGATTGTTGTTCGTTTCGTCAGGTGTTTGTCTAGTGAGTTTTGTACTGGTTTTCGTGTTGTATAAGTAGAGTGTTGTAAGTAGTAGAGTGTGTGTATTAGCAGTAGTTTATCGTGTTTTAGGGTTGTGTAGTAGAGTGTTGTATAGCATAGCATTGTATACTATAGTGCTGTACAGTAGAGTGTTGTATAGTAGAGTGTTGTATAGTGGTGTTGTAGAGTGTTGATATAGTCGGTATTGTGAGTGTTGTATAACGTAAGTGTTGTATCGTAGAGTGTTGTATAGTGTTGTCTGTAGATTGTGTATAGGTAGAGTGTTGTATAGTAGTGTATATGTAGGAGTGTTTGTCTAGTCGCGTGTTGTATCGTATACGCGTGTTGTATAGTGATTGTCGTAGTCGAGTGTTGTTAGTAGACGTTGTTGTCTCGTAACGTGGTTGTATAGTGTGTGTTGTCGTCGTCAGAGTGTTGTCTATCTAGTGTTGTTCAGTCACGTGTTGTATGGTCAGCGTGTTGTCTCGTGCGTTGTTGTCTCGTCTGTGTTGTCGCGTGTTATGTCTAGTAGACTGTTGTATAGTCAGGCGTGTGTTGTATAGTCGCATGTTGTATAGTAGCGTGTTGTCATAGTAGAGTGTTGTATAGTAGTGGTTGTATAGTAGAGTGTTCTGTATAGTAGAGTGATTGCTCGTGCAGTGTTGTTCGTCGCGTGTTGTCATAGTAGCGTGTTGTATAGTAGAGTGTTGTATAGTAGGTGTTGTATGGTAGTGTTGTATAGTAGACGTGTTGTAGAGTGTGTTAGTAGAGTGGTGTATATAGAGTGTTGTAGAGTGTTGTATAGTAAGTGTTTTATAGTAGCTGTTGTATAGTAGAGTGTTGTATAGGTAGAGTGGTGTTGTATAGTGAGTGTTGTATAGTAGCAGTGTTGTCTGTAGCGTGTTGTATAGTGTGTTGTATAGTAGAGTGTTGTATAGTGAGTTTGTATAGTGAGTGTTGTATCGTAGTGTTGTATGTAGAGTGTGTATAGTATAGTGTGTATAGTAGAGTGTGTATAGTAGAGTGTGTATAGTAGAGTGTGTATAGTAGAGTGTGTATAGTGTGTATAGTATAGTGTGTAGTATACGAGGTGTTTGTAGATGTTGTAGTAGAGTGTTATGTAGATGTTTATAGTAGATGTTGTATAGTAGAGTGTTGTAAGTAGAGTGTGTGTTTCTATAGAGTGTTGTATAGTAGAGTGTTGTATGGTAGAGTGTTGTATAGTCGGAGTGTTGTAAGTAGAGTGTGTTGTAGGTTGTATAGTAGAGTGTTGTATAGTAGAGTGTTGTATAGTAGAGTGTTGTAGAGTATAGTGTTGTATAGTAGAGTGTTGTATAGTAGACTGTTGTATAGTAGAGTGCTGTATAGTAGAGTGCTGTATAGTGTTGTATAGTAGACTGTTGTATAGTAGAGTGTTGTAGAGTGTTGTATAGTAGAGTGTTGTATAGTAGAGTGTTGTATAGTAGAGTATTGTATAGTAGAGTGTTGTATAGTAGAGTGTTGTATAGTAGAGTGTTGTAGAGTATAGTGTTGTATAGTAGAGTGTTGTATAGTAGACTGTTGTATAGTAGAGTGCTGTATAGTAGAGTGCTGTAGAGTGTTGTATAGTAGAGTGTTGTATAGTAGAGTGTTGTAGAGTAGAGTGTTGTAGAGTGTTGTATAGTAGAGTGTTGTATAGCAGAGTGTTGTATAGTAGAGTGTTGTATAGTGTTGTATAGTAGACTGTTGTATAGTAGAGTGTTGTAGAGTGTTGTATAGTAGAGTGTTGTATAGTAGAGTGTTGTAGTAGTAGAGTGTTATATAGTGTTGTATTAGAGTGTTTGTATAGTAGAGTGTTGTATAGTGTTGTATAGTAGACTGTTGTATAGTAGAGTGTTGTATAGTGTTGTATAGTAGACTGTTGTATAGTAGAGTGTTGTATAGTGTTGTATAGCAGAGTGTTGTATAGTAGAGTGTTGTATAGTGTTGTATAGTAGACTGTTGTATAGTAGAGTGTTGTAGAGTGTTGTATAGTAGAGTGTTGTATAGTAGACTGTTGTATAGTAGAGTGTTGTAGAGTGTTGTATAGTAGAGTGTTGTATAGTAGAGTGTTGTAGAGTGTTGTATAGTAGAGTGTTGTAGAGTGTTGTATAGTAGAGTGTTGTATAGTAGAGTGTTGTATAGTAGAGTGTTGTAGAGTAGAGTGTTGTAGAGTGTTGTATAGTAGAGTGTTGTATAGCAGAGTGTTGTATAGTAGAGTGTTGTATAGTGTTGTATAGTAGAGTGTTGTATAGTAGAGTGTTGTAGAGTGTTGTATAGTAGAGTGTTGTATAGTAGAGTGTTGTATAGTAGAGTGTTGTATAGTAGAGTGTTGTATAGTGTTGTATAGTAGACTGTTGTATAGTAGAGTGTTGTAGAGTGTTGTATAGTAGAGTGTTGTATAGTAGAGTGTTGTATAGTAGAGTGTTGTATAGTAGAGTGTTGTATAGTAGAGTGCTGTATAGTAGAGTGCTGTATAGTGTTGTATAGTAGACTGTTGTATAGTAGAGTGTTGTAGAGTGTTGTATAGTAGAGTGTTGTATAGTAGAGTGTTGTAGAGTGTTGTAGAGTGTTGTGTAGTAGAGTGCTGTATAGTGTTGTGTAGTAGAGTGTTGTATAGTAGAGTGTTGTATAGTAGAGTGTTGTATAGTAGAGTGTTGTATAGTAGAGTGCTGTATAGTAGAGTGTTGTAGAGTGTTGTATAGTAGAGTGTTGTATGTGTAGTAGTGTTGTAATGTAGAGTGTTGTATAGTAGAGTGTTGTATAGTAGAGTGTTGTATAGTGTTGTAGAGTGTTGTATAGTAGAGTGTTGTATAGTAGAGTGTTGTATAGTAGAGTGTTGTATGGTAGAGTGTTGTATAGTAGAGTGTTGTATAGTAGAGTGTTGTATAGTAGAGTGTTGTATAGTAGAGTGTTGTAGAGTGTTGTATAGTAGAGTGTTGTATAGTAGAGTGTTGTATAGTATAGTGTTGGTAGAGTGTTGTTAGTAGAGTGTTGTATAGTAGAAGTGTTTGTAGAGTGTTGTATAGTAGAGTGTTGTATGGTATAGTGTTGTATAGTAGAGTGTTGTGTATAGTAGAGTGTGTATAGTGAGAGTGTTGTATAGTAGAGTGTTTGTATAGTGAGTGTGGTAGGTTAGGTGTGTGGTGGGGTGTGTTGTGGTGTTTTGTGAGGGGTGTATAGTAAGTGTTTATTGGTTTGTGAAGTGTTGTAAGTGTGTAGTAGTGTTGTATGGTAGATGTGAGGTGTTAGTAGAGTGTTGTATAGTGTTGTATGGTAGAGTGTTGTATAGTAGAGTGTTGTATAGTAGAGTGTTGTATGGTAGAGTGTTGTATAGTAGAGTGTTGTAGAGTGTTGTATAGTAGAGTGTTGTATGGTAGAGTGTTGTGTAGTAGAGTGTTGTATAGTAGAGTGTTGTATAGTGTTGTATGGTAGAGTGTTGTATAGTAGAGTGTTGTATAGTAGAGTGTTGTATGGTAGAGTGTTGTTATAGTAAGTGTTGTAAGTGTTGTATAGTAGAGTGTTGTAGTAGAGTGTGTATAGTGAGTGTTTATAGTAGAGTGTTGTGTAAGTAGAGTGTTGTAGAGAGTGTTGTATGTGTAGAGTGTTTTATAGTAGAGTGTTTGTATGTGTATAGTAGTGTTGTATGTAGAGTGTTGTAGAGTGTTTGTATAGTAGAGTGTTGTATAGTGTAGAGTGTTGTTAGTAGAGTGTTTGTAGAGTGTTGTATAGTAGAGTGTTGTATAGTAGAGTGTTGTAGAGTGTTGTATAGTAGAGTGTTGTATAGTAGAGTGTTGTATAGTATTGTATAGTAGAGTGTTGTATAGTAGAGTGTTGTATAGTAGAGTGTTGTATAGTGTTGTATAGTAGAGTGTTGTATAGTAGAGTGTTGTATAGTAGAGTGTTGTATAGTAGAGTGTTTATATGGTAGAGTTTTGTATAGTAAGTGTTGTATAGTAAGTGTTGTATAGTAGAGTTTTGTATAGTAGAGTGTTGTATGGTAGTGTTGTTAGTAGAGTTTTGTATAGTAATGTGTTGTATAGTATTTGTTGTATATGTATAGTGTTGTATAGTAGAGTGTTTGTAGAGTGTTTGTATAGTATATGTTTTGTATTTGTAGAGTGTTGTATAGTTATGTGTTGTATAGTAGTGTTGTATTATTATAGTAGTATTTGTATAGTAGAGTGTTGTATAGTATATGTGTGTATAAGTGTTGTGTATAGTAGAGTGTTGTATGGTAGAGTGTTGTATAGTAAGTTGTTTGTATATATATGTTGTATAGTAGTTTGTAGATAGTATAGTTTGTAGATTTTTTGTATGTTAGAGTTGTTGTATGTAAGTTTTGTTATATTATAGTTGTTGTATAGTAGAGTGTTTGTTATAGTAGTGTTTATTATTTGTTTTTTTATATTATATTATTTTTAGATTTTTTTTGTTAGTAGTTGTGTATTTTTTTTATTGTATAGTAGAGTGTTGTATAGTTAGAGTTTGTTGTATATTAGGTATTTGTATAGTAGAGTGTTGTATGTTATAGTTGTTGTATAGGTGTGTTGTTTGGTGAGTTTTGTAATAGTTGAGTGTATATGTAGAGTGTTTGTTTTGGTGTTGTGAGTGTTGTATAGTATAGTGTTGTAGTGTAGTTTGTGTATAGAGTGTTGTATGTGTAGAGTGTTGTATGGTGAGTGTTGTAGAGTTTTGTTAGTTGTGTGTAGTAGGTGTTGTTGTTGTGTTGTATGTTAGTGTTGTATAGTAGAGTGTTGTTAGTAGATGTGTTGTACAGAGTGTTGTATGTGAGTGTTGTGTGTGTTGTATAGTGGTGTTGTATGTGTAGGTGTTGTATGTAGGTGTTGTATAGTAGAGTGTTGTTGGTGGTGTTGTTGTGGTGTTGTAGAGTGTTGTATGTGTTGTTATTGGTAGAGTGTTGTTAGTAGATGTGTTGTAATATAGTGTTTGTTGTGGTGTTTGTAGTTGTTGTATGGTAGGAGTGTTGTATAGTGAGTGTTGTAGAGTGTTTGTATAGTGAGTGTTGTTAGTAGTTGTATGTAGAGTGTTGTATGGTAGTGTTGTATAGTGAGTGTTGTATGTGTTGTTAGTAGAGTGTGTGTAGTGGTGTTGTAGAGTGTTGTATAGTAGAGATGTAGATGTTTATAGATGTTGTATATAAGAGTGTTGTATAGAGAGTGTTGTATGTAGAGTGTTGTATAGTAGAGTGTGTATAGTGTTGTATAGTAGATGTGTTGTATGGTAGAGTGTTGTAAGTGTTGTATAGTAGAGTGTTTGTATGGTAGAGTGTTTGTATAGTAGAGTGTTGTGTAATAGTAGAGTGTTGTATAGTAGAGTGTTGTATAGTAGAGTGTTGTATGGTAGAGTGTTGTATAGTAGAGTGTTGTATAGTAGAGTGTTGTATAGTATAGTGTTGTATAGTAGAGTGTTTTTGTTATAGTGAGTGTTTGGTAGAGTGGTTGTATAGTAGAGTGTTGTATAGTAGAGTGTTGTATGTAGAGTGTGGTATAGTAGAGTGTTGTATGGTAGAGGTGGTTGATAGTAGAGTGTGTATAGAATGTTGTATAGTAGAGTGTTGATAGTAGAGTGTGTATAGTAGGTGTTGTATAGTATAGTGTGTATAGTGTTGTATAGTAGAGTTTGTATGGTAGAGTGTTGTATAGTAGAGTGTTGTATAGTAGAGTGTTGTATAGTATAGTGTTGTATAGTAGAGTGTTGTAGAGTGTTGTATAGTAGAGTGTTGTATAGTAGAGTGTTGTATAGTATAGTGTTGTATAGTAGAGTGTTGTATAGTAGAGTGTTGTATAGTATAGTGTTGTATAGTAGAGTGTTGTAGAGTGTTGTATAGTAGAGTGTTGTATGGTAGAGTGTTGTATAGTAGAGTGTTGTATAGTAGAGTGTTGTATAGTAGAGTGTTGTATAGTAGAGTGTTGTATGGTAGAGTGTTGTATGGTAGAGTGTTGTATAGTAGAGTGTTGTATAGTAGACTGTTGTATAGTAGAGTGTTGTATAGTAGAGTGTTGTAGAGTGTTGTATAGTATAGTGTTGTAGAGTGTTGTATAGTAGAGTGTTGTATGGTAGAGTGTTGTATAGTAGAGTGTTGTAGAGTGTTGTATAGTAGAGTGCTGTACAGTAGAGTGTTGTATAGTAGAGTGTTGTATAGTATAGTGTTGTATAGTAGAGTGTTGTATAGTATAGTGTTGTAGAGTGTTGTATAGTAGAGTGTTGTAGAGTGTTGTATAGTAGAGTGTTGTATGGTAGAGTGTTGTATAGTAGAGTGTTGTATAGTAGAGTGTTGTATAGTAGAGTGTTGTATAGTATAGTGTTGTATAGTATAGTGTTGTAGAGTGTTGTATAGTAGAGTGTTGTATGGTAGAGTGTTGTATAGTAGAGTGTTGTATAGTAGAGTGTTGTATATTAGAGTGTTGTATAGTATAGTGCTGTATAGTAGAGTGTTGTATAGTATAGTGTTGTATAGTAGAGTGTTGTAGAGTGTTGTATAGTAGAGTGTTGTATGGTAGAGTGTTGTTAAGTAGAGTGTTGTATAGTAGAGTGGTTTATAGTAGAGTGTTTTGTAGAGTAGACTGTTGTATAGTAAGAGTGTGTGTAATGTAAGAGTGTTGTATAGTCGAGTGTTGTATAGTAGATGTTGTATAGTAGAGTGTTGTATAGTAGAGTGTTGTATATGTAGAGTGTTTGTATAGTAAGATGTTTGTAGTAGAGTGTTGTAGAGTGTTGTATAGTAGAGTGTTGTATGGTAGAGTGTTGTATAGTAGAGTGTTGTATAGTAGAGTGTTGTATAGTAGAGTGTTGTATAGTATAGTGTTGTATAGTAGAGTGTTGTAGAGTGTTGTATAGTAGAGTGTTGTATGGTAGAGTGTTGTATAGTAGAGTGTTGTATAGTAGAGTGTTGTATAGTAGAGTGTTGTATAGTAGAGTGTTGTATAGTAGAGTGTTGTATAGTAGAGTGTTGTATAGTAGACTGTTGTATAGTAGAGTGTTGTATAGTAGAGTGTTGTATAGTAGAGTGTTGTATAGTAGAGTGTTGTATAGGGTTGTATAGTAGAGTGTTGTATATTAGACTGTTGTATAGTATTGTACAGTGTTGTAGAGTGTTGTAAAGTAGAGTGCTGTATAGTGTGGTATAGTAGAGTGTTGTATAGTAGAGTGTTGTATAGTAGATGTTGTATAGTAGAGTGTTGTATAGTAGAGTGTTGTATAGTAGAGTATTGTAGAGTATAGTATTGTATACTATAGTGCTGTACAGTAGAGTGCTGTATAGTAGAGTGTTGTATAGTAGATTGTTGTATAGTATAGTGTTGTATAGTATAGTATTGTATAGTGTTGTGTTGTGTAGTAGATTTTGTAAGTAGTGAGTTTTGTATAGTGAGTGTTTGTATAGTAGAGTGTGTGTATAGTATATTGTTGTATAGTAGAGTGTTGTATAGTGTTGTATGTATAGTGTTTGTATAGTAGATGTGTTATAATAGTGGTGTGTATATAGAGTTTGTATCGTAGAGTGTTGTATAGTAGAGTGTTGTGTAGTAGAGTGTTGTATAGCATAGCATTGTATACTATAGTGCTGTACAGTAGAGTGTTGTATAGTAGAGTGTTGTATGGTAGATTGTTGTATAGTATAGTGTTGTATAGTAGAGTATTGTATAGTGTTGTGTTGTGTAGTAGATTGCTGTATAGTAGAGTGTTGTATAGTAGAGTGTTTTATAGTAGAGTGTTGTATAGTAGAGTGTTGTATGGTAGAGTGTTGTATAGTAGAGTGTTGTATAGTGTTGTATAGTAGAGTGTTGTATAGTAGAGTGTTGTATAGTAGAGTGTTGTATAGTGTTGTATAGTAGAGTGTTGTATAGTAGAGTGTTGTATGGTAAAGTGTTGTATAGTAGAGTGTTGTATAGTAGAGTGCTGTATAGTAGAGTGTTGTATCGTGTTGTATAGGGTTGTATAGTAGAGTGTTGTATAGCATAGCATTGTATACTATAGTGCTGTATAGTAGAGTGTTGTATAGTAGAGTGTTGTATAGTAGAGTGTTGTAGAGTGTTGTATAGTAGAGTATTGTAGAGTGTTGTATAGTAGAGTGTTGTATAGTAGAGTGTTGTATAGTATTGTATAGTAGAGTGTTGTATAGTAGAGTGTTGTATAGTAGAGTGTTGTATAGTGTTGTATAGTAGAGTATTGTATAGTAGAGTGTTGTATAGTATTGTATAGTAGAGTGTTGTATAGTAGAGTGTTGTATAGTTAGAGGTGTTGTAAGTGTTGTATAGTGTTGTATGTAGAGTGTTGTTAGTAGAGTGTTGTATAGTGTTGTATAGTAGAGTGTTGTATAGTAGAGTGTTGTATAGTAGAGTGTTGTATAGTAGAGTGTTGTATAGTAGAGTGTTGTATAGTAGAGTATTGTAGAGTGTTGTATAGCATAGCATTGTATACTATAGTGCTGTACAGTAGAGTGTTGTATAGTAGATTGTTGTATAGTATAGTGTTGTATAGTAGAGTATTGTATAGTGTTGTGTTGTGTAGTAGATTGCTGTATAGTAGAGTATTGTATATTAGAGTGGTGTATATTAGTGTTGTGTAGTAGGGTGTTGTAAAGATTTCCAACTTGGTTTCATCAGACCAGAGAATCTTTTTTCCTTTAGGTGCCATTTGGCAAACTCCAATTGGGCTGTCATGTGCCTTTTACTGAGTAATGGGCTTTTTGGTACCCTTCCCCAGATCTGTGCCTCGACACAATCCTGTCTCGGAGCTCTACGGACAATTTGTTTGACGTCATGGCTTGGTTTTTGCTCTGACATTCACTGTCAACTGTGGGACCTTAAATAGACAGGCGTGTGTCTTTCCAAATCATGTCAAATCAATGTAATTTACCACAAGTGGACTAAAAATAAGTTGTAGAAACATCTCAAGGATGATCAATGGAAACAGGATGCACCGGAGCTCAATTTCAAGTCTCACAGCAAAGGGCCTGAATACTTATGTAATAAGAACTGTATGTTTTTTATGTTTAATACATTTGCAAAAATGTCTAAAATCCAGCTTTTGCTCTGTTATTATGGGGTGTTGTGTGTAAATTGATGAGGAAAATTTTTATTTAATACATTTTTGAATAAGTCTGTAACAAAATGCTGAAAAGGGGAAGGAGTCGGTCAAACATAGACAAGTGGTTTAGACGTGGATGTAGAAAGGAAACTCTCTTTTGCCTCTCTCTTCACCCTCTCACCCCTCTCACCCCTCTCACCCCTCTCACCCTCTCACCCCTCTGCAATGTCTGCATCGCCCTTTCATCCCTATCATTCCTCACCCCTCTCTCTTTTCCCTTACCTTTCTCTAGCCTCTCCAATCCATGGAAACATGAGCAACTGTACCCAGTTCTCCTCTTGACCTCACCCTCTCCTTCCTCTCGCCCCCACATACCCCTCCTCACCCTTCCTCCCTTCCTCCCTGTCTCCCCACATACCCCTCCTCACCCTCTCCTTCCTCTCACCCCCCAAACTCCTCCTCCGGTCTCCCCCATACCCCTCCTCACCCCTCTCCTTCCTCTCTCCCCCACATACCCTCCTCACCCTCTCCTCCTGTCTCCCCCCACATACCCCTCCTCACCCTCTCCTTCCTCTCACCCCCACAAACTCCTCCTCCCTGTCTCCCCCACATCCCCTCCTCACCCTCTCCTCCTGTCTCCCCCACATACCCCTCCTCACCCTCTCCTCCATGTCTCCCCCACATACCCCTCCTCACCCTCACCTTCCTCTCTCCC
>NC_052335.1:34368750-34371107 GCF_016432855.1 Salvelinus namaycush
TTCTCCAGGAACCTGGACTGGCTGGTCAGCAAGCTGGAGAGACTGGAGTCCTCATCAGGTATACTGGACAGTGCATAGAACTTTCATAGAGTTAACATTAACATATTGTCTATGGAATTGTTTGTTCATGTAGTCAAATGCCTTTATAGCGAGCTAATTTGGGGCTGCATGCGTCTAGTGTAAGTTGACCTGAGGCATGCTATGTACTGTAAGTAGTTATAGTGCTGTAATAAAGTAGTCATAACCTGTTATATACTCTAATGTCCCAGTCCCAATAGTGTGTTATAATAAACAAAAATGTTCCACTAGTTTAAGCCTGACTGTAATGAGTGTTTTCGCTCAGGTATCCTGCAGGTTCTCCACTATATCCTGAAAGTCTCCTGATTCAATTGTATTCTACTCTACTGTAGGTATCCTGGAGGTTCTCCACTGCATCCTGATAGAGTCTCCTGAAGCTCTGAACATCATCCAGAGAGGACACATCAAGTCCATCATCTCCCTGCTCTACAAACACGGACGCAACCACAAGGTCAGCAAAACAACACTTTACTGATTTTCTAATAAACTCCTTCTAAACGTTCTAATCACATTCTAAATGTTCTAATCACATTCTAAACGTTCTAATCACATTCTAAATGTTCTAAACACATTCTAAGCGTTCTAACCACATTCAAAATGTTCTAAACACATTCTAAACGTTCTAAACTCATTCTAAACGTTCTAAACACATTCTAAATGTTCTAACCACATTCTAAATGTTCTAAACACATTATAAATGTTCTAAACTCATTATAAATGTTCTAAACACATTCTAAATGTTCTAACCACATTCTAAATGTTCTAAACACATTCTAAATGTTCTAAACTCATTATAACTGTTCTAAACACATTCTAAATGTTCTAAACACATTCTAAATGTTCTAAACACATTCTAAATGTTCTAAACACATTCTAAATGTTCTAACCACATTCTAAATGTTCTAAACACATTCTAAATGTTCTAAACACATTCTAAATGTTCTAACCACATTCTAAATGTTCTAACCACATTCTAAATTTTCCAAACTCATTCTAAATGTTCTAAACACATTCTAAACGTTCTAAACTCATTCTAAATTCATGCTGAACGTTCTAAACACATTCTAAATGTTCTAAATGTTCTAAACACATTATAAATGTTCTAAATGTTCTAAACACATTATAAATGTTCTAACCACATTATAAATGTTCTAACCACATTCTAAATTTTCCAAACTCATTCTAAATGTTCTAAACACATTCTAAACTCATGCTGAATGTTCTAAACACATTCTAAATGTTATAATCACATTCTAAATGTTCTAAACACATTCTAAATGTTATAATCACATTCTAAATGTTATAATCACATTCTAAATGTTCTAAAAAATTCTAAACACATTCTAATCACATTCTAAATGTTCTAAACACATTCTAAACACATTCTTAACACATTATACATGTTCTAAACACATTCTAAATGTTAAAAATGTTCTAAACACATTCTAAATGTTATAATCACATTCTAAATGTTCTAAACACATTCTAACCACATTCTAATCACATTCTAAATGTTATAATCACATTCTAAATGTTCTAAACACATTATAAACACATTATAAATGTTCTAAACACATTATAAATGTTATAAATGTTCTCAACACATTCTAAATGTTATAATCACATTCTAAATGTTATAAACACATTCTAAACACATTCTAAATGTTATAATCACATTCTAAATGTTCTAAACACATAAATGTTCTAAACACATTCTAAATGTTCTAAACACATTCTAAATGTTCTAAATATTTTAAACTCAGAGGCATATATTTTCAGTATGAGCAGTGCTTTGACCTTTAATTTCTTTACTCCGAGGAGAGAGTAAACATGTATGTAAATATGTGGCTGTCATAGCTGTCAGCGTGACAGCGTGATTTTAACAATAGCCTCGGGCTACATATCACATTACATTGTTTGAACATTCCTGCTACGTGTTTTACATGCAGCGTTAAACTTGTCACCTAGCCCTGCTGGGTTAATTGGGTTAGCTGGGCATGCAGGAGCACATGCAGGGCCAGTCTGCGTCCTGAATGGCATCTTATTCCCTATGTAGTACGCAGTCTCGTAAACACCAGGTGTTGATCCACGCCATGGAATCCTATAGGCTTTTAACAACCAATAAAGACATAGGGCATGCATGCCCCTCTAAGGGTTATTGGCATAGCATTGCTTACCCACTCAGGGAGGTAATGAAGTGTCTGTTTGTTGCTTAGCGGCATGTGTTATTGTTACACAGAACAAACCAGAGGATTATCACCTTCTGTATTTATGTGTGA
>NC_052335.1:34371207-34381207 GCF_016432855.1 Salvelinus namaycush
TGGTAATGTCTGAGTTGTGTATGTTAGGGTAATGTCTGAGTTGTGTTTGTCTCTGCTCCAGGCCTGTCTGCATGCTGAGGGTCACATGGACGACGGTCTGACCCTTCAGCGTTGTCAACACGAGGAGGCACGGGCTGTACGCATCATCAGGAACACCACAGTCCTCTTCAGCCACTTCATCAAGTACGTAGGGCTCACCTGTATGTCTAGAGGGCTCACCTGTATGTCTAGAGGGCTCACCTGTATGTCTAGAGGGCTCACCTGTATGTCTAGAGGGCTCACCTGTATGTCTAGAGGGCTCACCTGTATGTCTAGAGGGCTCACCTGTATGTCCAGAGGGCTCACCTGTATGTCCAGAGGGCTCACCTGTATGTCCAGAGGGCTCACCTGTATGTCTAGAGGGCTCACCTGTATGTCCAGAGGGCTCACCTGTATGTCCAGAGGGCTCACCTGTATGTCTAGAGGGCTCACCTGTATGTCCAGAGGGCTCACCTGTATGTCTAGAGGGCTCACCTGTATGTCTAGAGGGCTCACCTGTATGTCTAGAGGGCTCACCTGTATGTCCAGAGGGCTCACCTGTATGTCCAGAGGGCTCACCTGTATGTCTAGAGGGCTCACCTGTATGTCACCGGTGCTCACATGGTGTCTCGAGGGGTCACCTGTATGTCAGAGTTTTTCAGTGGTGTGACACACTTATAGAACAGAGAGCGAGAGAGAGAGAGAGAGAGAGATACTCAATGAAATGATCAAATATACAGACAACAAATTCCAATTGGCTATACTAAAACTCTTTAACATCATCCTTAGCTCTGGCATCTTCACCAATATTTGGAACCAAGGACTGATCACCCCAATCCACAAAGTGGAGACAAATTTGACCCCAATAACTACCGTGGGATATGCGTCAACATCAACCTTGGGAAAATCCTCTGCATTATAATTAACAGCAGACTCGTACATTTTCTCAGTGAAATAAATGTACTGAGCAAATGTCAAATTAGCTTTTTACCAAATTACCGTACAACAGACCATGTATTCACCCTGCACACCCTAATTGACAAACAAACAAACCAAAACAAAGGCAAAGTCTTCTCATGCTTTGTTGATTTCAAAAAAGCCTTCGACTCAATTTGGCATGAGGGTCTGCTAAACAAATTGATGGAAAGTGGTCTTGGGGGTAAAACATACGACATTTTAAAATCCATGTACACAAACAACAGGGCCGGGGGGATGAGACAGGGATGCAGCTTAAGCACCACCCTCTTCAACATATAAATCAACGAATTGACGCGGGCACTAGAAAAGTCTGCAGCACCCGGCCTCACCCTACTAGAATCTGAAGTCAAATGTCTACAGTTTGCTGATGATCTGGTGCTTCTGTCACCAACCAAGGAGGACCTACAGCAGTACCTAGATATTCTGCACAGATTCTGCCAGACCTGGGCCCTGACAGTAAATCTCAGTAAGACCAAAATAATGGTATTCCAAAAAAGGTCCAGTCGCCAGGACCACAAATACATATTCCATCTAAACACCGTTGCTCTAGAGCACACAAAAAACTATACATACCTTGGCCTAAACATCAGCGCCACAGGTAACTTCCACAAAGCTGTGAACGATCTGAGAGACAAGGCAAGAAGGGACTTCTATGCCATCAAAAGGAACATACAATTCGACATCCCAATTAGGATCTGGCTAAAAATACTTGAATCAGTGATAGAACCCATTGCCCTTTATTGTTGTGAGGTCTGGGGTCCGCTCACCAACCAAGAATTCACAAAATGGGACAAACCAAACTGAGACACTGCATGCAGAATTCTGCAAAAATATCCTCCGTGTACAACATAGAACACGAAATAATGCATGCAGAGCAGAATTGGGCCGATACCCGCTAATTATCAAAATCCAGAAAGAGACGTTAAATTCTACAACCACCTAAGAGGAAGCGATTCCCAAACCTTCCATAACAAAGTCATCACCTACAGAGAGATGAACCTGGAGAAGAGTCCCCTAAGCAAGCTGATCCTGGGGCTCTGTTCACAAACACAAACACACCCCACAGAGCCCCAGGACAACAGCACAATTAGACCCAACCAAATCATGAGAAAACAAAAAGAGAATTACTTGACACATTAGAAAGAATTTACAAAAAAACTGAGCAAACTAGAATGCTATTGGGCCCTAAACAGAGAGTACACAGTGGCAGAATACCTGACCACTGTGACTGACCCAAACTTAAGGAAAGCTTTGACTATGTACAGACTCAGTGAGCATAGCCTTGTTATTGAGAAAGGCCGCCGTAGGCAGACATGGCTCTCAAGAGAAGACATGCTATGTGCACACTGCCCACAAAATGAGGTGGAAACTGAGCTGCACTTCCTAACCTCCTGCCCAATGTATGACCATATTAGAGACACATATTTCCCTCAGATTACACAGATCAACAAAGAATTCGAAAACAAACCCAATTTTGATAAACTCCCATATCTACTGGGTGAAATACCACAGTGTGTCATCACAGCAGCAAGATTTGTGACCTGTTGCCACAAGAAAACATCAACCAGTGAAGAACAAACACCATTGTAAATACAAGCTTATTTATTTTCCCTTTTGTACTTTAACCATTTATACATCGTTACAACACTGTATATATACATAATATGACATTTGTAATGTCTTTATTCTTTTGAAACTTCTGTATGTGTAATGTTTACTGTTAATTTTTATAGTTTATTTCACTTTTGTATATTTTCTACCTCACTTGCTTTGGCAATGTTAACAGATGTTTCCCATGCCAATAAAGCCCCTTGAATTGAATTGAGATACAGAGAGACAAGAGAGACAGAGACAGAGACGGAGAGATGGAGAGACAGAGAGAGGGAGAGATACAGAGAGAAAGAGACAGAGAGAGAGAGACAGAGAGAAAGAGACAGAGAGAGAGAAAGAGAGAGAGAGACAGAGAGACATAGAGAAAGAGACAGAGAGAAAGAAACAGAGAGACAGAGAGACAGAGACAAGAGAGACAGAGAGAAAGAGAGAGAGAGAGAAGAGAGACAGAGAGAGAAAGAGAAGGGATGAAGCTTCATCACATGAATAAAAGTGTGACCGGTTCTTAACACCCTATCCTGTCTGCCCTCTGGGTACAGTGATGTCATGATGAAGTGTCGAGGCACCAAATAGCACCCTATTCCCTATGTAGAGCACTAGTTTTTTACCACAGCCCATAGGACTCTGTTCAAAAGAAGTGCATATTGTCAGACAAGGGAGATTGTTAACACAAGTCAGAGGAATGTTCAAACCCTGATAACTTTATTAACAAATAGCCAATTCCAGATGCTTTATCATTGACCTCTAACCTTGCTTTGTCATCTGACGATCACTGTAGAGAACAGGAGAGGTATAGACAAATGACCCCTTAAAAAGTTTCAGTATGTGTTGTCCACCTTTTGTTGTCCTAGAAACAGGCCCATGGTTTTAACGAGTTCCTCTCAGTTCACCTTGACCTCACTCATATTCATCAGCTGTTCTTCCACACAATAACCCAAAACGGGTCACCATGAAGACTGCCAGTGCCTCCCTTTTTTCCATTCTTTCTCAATCCCATTGTTTGTCTCCCTCCCTCCCTCCCTCTATCTCTGTCTAGATCCTGGACGTCCTGTGTTCTCTGTGTGTGTGTAACGGGGTGGCTGTGAGAGCCAATCAGAACCTCATCTGTGATCACCTGCTTCCCAAGAGAGACCTGCTCCTGCAGACACGATTGGTCAATGATGTTCAGAGGTAACAGGAAGTAGAAAGTGTTTGTAACTTATTTTTTAACTTATTTTGTACGTAATGTTGCTGCTGCCATCACTTATGACCGAAAACATCTTCTGGATGTCAGAACAGCAATTACTCACCACGAACTGGTAGAAGCTGTTTCCTTTAACGAGTCCAACGAGTCAGACGTGAAGGATATGCTGCTTTCCCGGGAACAAGCCCAAATCCCCGTCATTTGTGTCAAGAGAAGACAGAGAAAAAGGGGGCGGAGGTCGGACTGTCTTCTGAAAATTCGTAGGCGAGCGAGTAAACCCCCACTGACATCCGTTCTATTGGCCAACGTGCAATCATTGGAAAATAAAATCGACCGTACGTACGGTGACCGTACAGTGACCGTAC
This sequence comes from Salvelinus namaycush, assembly GCF_016432855.1. Lineage (NCBI taxonomy): Eukaryota > Metazoa > Chordata > Actinopteri > Salmoniformes > Salmonidae > Salvelinus > Salvelinus namaycush. Next base: position 34,375,363 of record NC_052335.1, read on the forward strand.
GTACATACCCCAACCAGAAGCCATGGATTACAGGCAACATCCGCACTGAGCTAAAGGGTAGAATTGCCGCTTTCAAGGAGCGGGACTCTAACCCAGAAACTTATAAGAAATCCCGCTATGCCCTCCGACGAGCCATCAAACAGGCAAAGCATCAATACAGGACTAAAATCGAATCGTACTACACCGGCTCTGATGCTCGTCGGACGTGGCAGAGCTTGCAAACTATTACAGACTACAAAGGGAAGCACAGCCAAGAGCTGCCAAGTGACACGAGCATACCAAACGAGCTAAATTACTTCTATGCTCGCTTCGAGGCAAGTAACACTGAAACATGCATGAGAGCATTAGCTGTTTCGGACGACTGTGTGATCACACTCTTGGCAGCCGATGTGAGTAAGACCTTTAAACAGGTCAACATTCACAAAGCCGCGGGCCAGACGGATTACCAGGACGTGTACTGCGAGCATGCACTGACCAACTGGCAAGTGTCTTCACTGACATTTTCAACCTCTCCCTGTCCAAGTCTGTAATACCAACATGTTTTAAGCAGACCACCATAGTGCCTGTGCCCAAGAACACTAAAGTAACCTGCCTAAATGGCTACCGACCCGTAGCACTCACGTCTGTAGCCCTGAAGTGCTTTGAAAGGCTTGTCATGGCTCACATCAACACCATTATCCCAGAAACACTAGACCCACTCCAATTTGCATACCGCCCTAACAGGTCCACTGATGATGCAATCTCTATTGCACTCCACACTGCCCTTTCCCACCTGGACAAAAGGAACACCTATGTGAGAATGCTATTCATTGACTACAGCTCAGCGTTCAACACCATAGTGCCCTCAAATCTCATCACTAAGCTAAGGACCCTGGGACTAAACACCCCCCTCCGCAACTGGATCCTGGACTTCCTGACGGGACGCCCCCAGGTGGTAAGGGTAGGTAACAACACATCTGCCACGCTGATCCTCAACACGGGGGCCCCTCAGGGGTGCGTGCTCTGTCCCCTCCTGTACTCCCTGTTCACTCATGACTGCATGGCCAGGCACGACTCCAACACCATCATTAAGTTTGCAGATGACACAACAGTGGTAGGCCTGATCACCGACAATGACGAGACACCTTATAGGGAGGAGGTCAGAGACCTGGCCATGTGGTGCCAGGACAACTTCTCCCTCAACGTTATCAAGACATAGGAGATGATTGTGGACTACAGGAAAAGGAGGGCCGAGCACGGCCCCATTCTTATAGATGGGACTGTAGTAGAGCAGGTTGAGAGCTTCAAGTTCCTTGGTGTCCAATTCACTAACAAACTAACATGGTCAAAACACACCAAGACAGTCGTGAAGAGGGCACGACAAAACAAAAAAAATTGGCATGGGTCCTCAGATCCTCAAAAGGTTCTACAGCTGCACCATCAAGAGCATCCTGACTGGTTGCATCACTGCCTGGTATGGCAGCTGCTCAGCCTCCGACCGCAAGGCACTACAGAGGATAGTGCGTACAGCCCAGTACATCACTGGGGCCAAGCTTCCTGGAATCCAGGACATCTATACCAGGCAGTGTCAGAGGAAGGCCCTAAAAAGGCTTCTTAACAGCTTCTACCCCCAAGCCATACGACTCCTGAACATCTAATCAAATAGCTAGCCAGACTATATGCATTGCCGGTGCTCCCGCACCTTGACTCTGTACCTGCACCCCCTGTATATAGCTTCGCTATTGTTATTTTACTGCTGCTCTTTAATTATTTGTAACTTTTTTCTTCTTATTCTTATTCTTTTTAGGTATCATTTTTTTAAACTGCATAGTTGGTTAAGGGCTTATCAGTAAGCATTTCACTGTAAGGTCTACTACACCTGTTGTACATTTACATTTACATTTAAGTCATTTAGCAGACGCTCTTATCCAGAGCGACTTACAAATTGGTGCATTCACCTTATGATATCCAGTGGAACAACCACTTTACAATAGTGCATCTAAATCTTTTAAGGGGGGGGGGGGGGGGTTAGAAGGATTACTTTATCCTATCCTAGGTATTCCTTAAAGAGGTGGGGTTTCAGGTGTCTCCGGAAGGTGGTGATTGACTCCGCTGACCTGGCGTCGTGAGGGAGTTTGTTCCACCATTGGGGTGCCAGAGCAGCGAACAGTTTTGACTGGGCTGAGCGGGAACTGTACTTCCTCAGAGGTAGGGAGGCGAGCAGGCCAGAGGTGGATGAACGCAGTGCCCTTGTTTGGGTGTAGGGCCTGATCAGAGCCTGAAGGTACGGAGGTGCCGTTCCCCTCACAGCTCCGTAGGCAAGCACCATGGTCTTGTAGCGGATGCGAGCTTCAACTGGAAGCCAGTGGAGAGAGCGGAGGAGCGGGGTGACGTGAGAGAACTTGGGAAGGTTGAACACCAGACGGGCTGCGGCGTTCTGGATGAGTTGTAGGGGTTTAATGGCACAGGCAGGGAGCCCAGCCAACAGCGAGTTGCAGTAATCCAGACGGGAGATGACAAGTGCCTGGATTAGGACCTGCGCCGCTTCCTGTGTGAGGCAGGGTCGTACTCTGCGAATGTTGTAGAGCATGAACCTACAGGAACGGGTCACCGCCTTGATGTTAGTTGAGAACGACAGGGTGTTGTCCAGGATCACGCCAAGGTTCTTAGCGCTCTGGGAGGAGGACACAATGGAGTTGTCAACCGTGATGGCGAGATCATGGAACGGGCAGTCCTTCCCCGGGAGGAAGAGCAGCTCCGTCTTGCCGAGGTTCAGCTTGAGGTGGTGATCCGTCATCCACACTGATATGTCTGCCAGACATGCAGAGATGCGATTCGCCACCTGGTTATCAGAAGGGGGAAAGGAGAAGATTAATTGTGTGTCGTCTGCATAGCAATGATAGGAGAGACCATGTGAGGATATGACAGAGCCAAGTGACTTGGTGTATAGCGAGAATAGGAGAGGGCCTAGAACAGAGCCCTGGGGGACACCAGTGGTGAGAGCACGTGGTGCGGAGACAGATTCTCGCCACGCCACCTGGTAGGAGCGACCTGTCAGGTAGGACGCAATCCAAGCGTGGGCCGCGCCGGAGATGCCCAACTCGGAGAGGGTGGAGAGGAGGATCTGATGGTTCACAGTATCAAAGGCAGCCGATAGGTCTAGAAGGATGAGAGCAGAGGAGAGAGAGTTAGCTTTAGCAGTGCGGAGCGCCTCTGTGACACAGAGAAGAGCAGTCTCAGTTGAATGACTAGTCTTGAAACCTGACTGATTTGGATCAAGAAGGTCATTCTGAGAGAGATAGCAGGAGAGCTGGCCAAGGACGGCACGTTCAAGAGTTTTGGAGAGAAAAGAAAGAAGGGATACTGGTCTGTAGTTGTTGACATCGGAGGGATCGAGTGTAGGTTTTTTCAGAAGGGGTGCAACTCTCGCTCTCTTGAAGACGGAAGGGACGTAGCCAGCGGTCAAGGATGAGTTGATGAGCGAGGTGAGGTAAGGGAGAAGGTCTCCGGAAATGGTCTGGAGAAGAGAGGAGGGGATAGGGTCAAGCGGGCAAGTTGTTGGGCGGCCGGCCGTCACAAGACGCGAGATTTCATCTGGAGAGAGAGGGGAGAAAGAGGTCAAAGCACAGGGTAGGGCAGTGTGAGCAGAACCAGCGGTGTCGTTTGACTTAGCAAACGAGGATCGGATGTCGTCGACCTTCTTTTCAAAATGGTTGACGAAGTCATCCGCAGAGAGGGAGGAGGGGGGGGGAGGGGGAGGAGGATTCAGGAGGGAGGAGAAGGTGGCAAAGAGCTTCCTAGGGTTAGAGGCAGATGCTTGGAATTTAGAGTGGTAGAAAGTGGCTTTAGCAGCAGAGACAGAAGAGGAAAATGTAGAGAGGAGGGAGTGAAAGGATGCCAGATCCGCAGGGAGGCGAGTTTTCCTCCATTTCCGCTCGGCTGCCCGGAGCCCTGTTCTGTGAGCTCGCAATGAGTCGTCGAGCCACGGAGCAGGAGGGGAGGACCGAGCCGGCCTGGAGGATAGGGGACATAGAGAGTCAAAGGATGCAGAAAGGGAGGAGAGGAGGGTTGAGGAGGCAGAATCAGGAGATAGGTTGGAGAAGGTTTGAGCAGAGGGAAGAGATGATAGGATGGAAGAGGAGAGAGTAGCGGGGGAGAGAGAGCGAAGGTTGAGACGGCGCGATACCATCCGAGTAGGGGCAGTGTGGGAAGTGTTGGATGAGAGCGAGAGGGAAAAGGATACAAGGTAGTGGTCGGAGACTTGGAGGGGAGTTGCAATGAGATTAGTGGAAGAACAGCATCTAGTAAAGATGAGGTCAAGCGTATTGCCTGCCTTGTGAGTAGGGGGGGAAGGTGAGAGGGTGAGGTCAAAAGAGGAGAGGAGTGGAAAGAAGGAGGCAGAGAGGAATGAGTCAAAGGTAGACGTGGGGAGGTTAAAGTCACCCAGAACTGTGAGAGGTGAGCCATCCTCAGGAAAGGAACTTATCAAGGCGTCAAGCTCATTGATGAACTCTCCAAGGGAACCTGGAGGGCGATAAATGATAAGGATGTTAAGCTTGAAAGGGCTGGTAACTGTGACAGCATGGAATTCAAAGGAGGCGATAGACAGATGGGTCAGGGGAGAAAGAGAGAATGTCCACTTGGGAGAGATGAGGATCCCAGTGCCACCACCCCGCTGACCAGAAGCTCTCGGGGTGTGCGAGAACACGTGGGCAGACGAGGAGAGAGCAGTAGGAGTAGCAGTGTTATCTGTGGTAATCCATGTTTCCGTCAGTGCCAAGAAGTCGAGGGACTGGAGGGAAGCATAGGCTGAGATGAACTCTGCCTTGTTGGCCGCAGATGTATTCGGCGCATGTGACAAATAACATTTGATTTTATTTGGATTTGTTACGATGCACCGTAGAATTAGAACTAGAATCATTCTAATTCTATGATGTAATCATTGTAATTCTTAGGTGTTTTGATTCTAATTCTATGATGTAATCATTGTAATTCTTAGGTGTTTTCATTCTAATTCTATGATGGGGGGAGGGGGGGGGGGTAATTACATTAGTAATAAATTCACTCTTGATTTACAACTGCACCTGTCTTGCTATCCAAATCAGTGTGATTAAATATATCTCAACACAGCTTTTCTGACTGCAATATAATAAAACATGGAATAGAAATATGAATCATGTATAATCTATCTGGCTGTCTCACTGTGATTGTAATTGTATACATACTTTTATGCCACTAAATGAATGACTCACATGTGGATGTGTTTATCCAGTATGAGACCCAACATCTTCCTAGGAGTGGCGGAGGGTTCAGCCCAGTATAAGAAGTGGTACTTTGAGCTGATGATCGACCAGGTGGATATTACTTTTCTTCACTTTCCTTTGCAAATGTGTTTTGATTATTGTATTTTAAAAAGTATTGCCAAGTAAAATATTTAAGATGTATTTTGTCACTTGTACAATGTCTATCTCTCTGTCTGTCTGTCTACCTGTCTCTCTCTCGCTCTCTCTCGCTCTCTCTCTCTCTCTCTCTCTCTCTCTCTCTCTCTGTCTGTCTACCTGTCTCTCTCTCGCTCTCTCTCAGGTGGACCACTATGTGACCAGTGAGCCAACTCACCTGCGTGTGGGATGGGCCTCCACTAAGGGTTACGCCCCCTACCCGGGGGCTGGAGAGGGCTGGGGGGGCAATGGGGTGGGGGATGACCTCTACTCATACAGCTTTGACGGACTCTACCTGTGGTCAGGTACGCCCTCTGAGGTTCTGTATGACTCTAATGTGGTTAGGTACGCCCTCTGAGGTTCTGTATGACTCTAATGTGGTTAGGTACGCCCTCTGAGGTTCTGTATGACTCTAATGTGGTTAGGTA